>NC_061122.1:229582612-229640414 GCF_002878395.1 Capsicum annuum | reverse complement strand
TTTATACCACCAATTCCTCAGAAGCAACTAGCTCAGATCAGAAGAAAGAAAAAGAAGACGATGATTGAAACAGGTAGAAATCATCACAAGAGCGAAGTGTTGAACGGTTTCCTACTCTAGTTTCCAAATAAAGAGTGGGTTGTTTTGCGTCAAAAAATGATGACTCCAAGAAAGGTCCCCCTTCATCGAGAGGAGGCGAGGTGGAGCCATCATTTTTTCTATGTACCCTGAATAAACTTGCACTTTTTTAAGAGTTCCATGACTTCATATACCTTGTTTTCCAGGCTAAAGCTAATTAAGTAGGGTGCTAAATGCTGTTTGATCCCGTAATTCATGTGAACTTAAGGGAGTCTTAGAGAACTCATCATATCTAGAATTCCAAATAGCATGATAAAGGTATTATCCTATCTGTAATCTTATTGAACAATGAAAAAGTTCAGCTTTTCAAGGATCATTTTGTATCCAAAATAAAAGGACTTCCCGGAATACATCGCTCAAGCTCTATTAAATTTAGATTGTAGCTTGTTCATTTAACGAGCAATGGAATGTAGATTTTGGGATACTATAAGTGACAAAAATGGGATTTATGCCGGTAGATTTACAACAGAAGCTACATTCTGTTAAGGAGATTGATGGGAGTTCATTGCGAAGGGAAAAAGATTGGTGTTTCATTGACGTAGAGAAAGCATATGAAAGTACCTAGAAAGGTCCTTCGGTGGGTGGTGAGACAAAAAAAAAATTATATTAAACATATAAATAACATAAGGGACATGTATTTAGGAGCCATCACTAGCATAAAAACGATAGTAGGAGACAACCAGGGTCAGCATTGAGCACGTACTTGTTTACCCTTTTTGATGATTGAGCTAATCCACACAAAAGAGATGAAGTTCCATGTGTGCTTGCTTCCTTCCCTTCCTGACCATTTGATTCGCCTATGCTATTTGTTAACAATAGCGTGCTAAATGACAAAACCAACGACGGTACAGGGTAACTACTGCCCACCAAAGTTTGAACAGATGGAAAGAAATCACACCTTGTGCCTCCACCGAGATGTGAACCTGAGACCTCATTGTTCTACTCCCAATTCACTGACCACTAGGCCTTATCACTTTTTGGCTTCTTATTTGATGTAAATAGGTAAGACATATCTTCAATAAGTAATTTAGGACTCACTCAACATGTACGCTAATATACTATTAGAAAGAAAATATGTAAGTTTCTGTACAAGTAGCTAACATTCAGTGCTTTACCATCTAACGACCACAAAAAGATGGAAGATACAACAGAGTTTTAAACAACTGGGACCTTACGTTTGAACACCGGATAGAGACCAACAAAATAACGTGAGTGGATAATTGTTACCAGCCGTACGCTAACAATTGTGTGCCTTCTTAGTCATAACCTTTCTTCTTATCCATTAGAGGATTAACCCCAGCTTGTCCTCAGCAGTTGCACTTTAATATCATCAGCTGCAGGTTTTGGAAAGGCCGTTCCGGCCAAAACTTGGTTCCAAATAACTGCACAACACCTCTTAAAAGAACAATACAAGGTATTATTTGGACCGTCTTCCCCAGATCCAAGCAAATATGATGGCAGTTTTGAGGCTCAGTACTGGGAACTCCGAGCTCCGAACTGTTTGAACCCCTGAGTTATGTTAATAGGTAAATTCACAGTACAAAGTTTTATAAAGTCACAAGGGAGAAAATTCTCGTAATCGTCACGTAGATTTACCATACCTCAAGATCTTTGTTGCATTCCTACAGAAACACTTCGAGAACGCCTTTTCTTTGACATGCCCTGAAACACAATTGCATACCATTACTTCTATGCTCAAGGAATAGATGAAGCAAGAACGACATGGTAATGTGAAAAAGAACAACATAAATAAGGTCAAAGAACAATTCTATAGGGTACTAAATGCTACTGAAAAAAAAACAATTTGAAATGAGCACCAAACTTTCGGAAGTACTATTCAAATTCCACAAATATCAAGTTCAAGCAACGATGAATTGATCAACTCATTCATGATCCATCATTTCGCAGTCTACTCCAGATCATTCATTAAATAGTTATACTTGCCAGTCACACCAATCAACTGCAACTTATATTGGTGTCACCTATGATTGAAAAAAAGATCATTTTTCCTCGGTACTTACATTTTTAACTAATACAGATGATTTTGTTGAACGCAACAGAGCTTGAGAGCAGAAATCATAGGTTTCGTAGTCCAAGAAAATGAGTCAATAATGAAGAACTTATTGATTAGACAGAACCAAACCTATTACTTTCTTCTAATGAACGATGACCAGATTCCACATTCATTTGGATGTCGAATGATGCTCAAGTCCAGTGAATACTGGTTATGTTTACCGCTAATGTAAGCAAGGAGAAACAGATGAGTTGAATAGATGGAAGGGAGAGGGAAAAGGTAAGAGTAGGGAGAAAAGAAAGCCTATTGCAGCGAGAAGTGTCTACACCTCACAAACAGCAGCATCTTTTTTTTTCCCCTTTTATTTTATACGGTAATGATATTTTGTTGAAGCTAGTACCAAGAAGGTACTACTACTGCAAAGTTGCCCCCCAAAAAAAGGAGAATTACAACTGCTACAGCATAGCCGGGGGTCCTGAGCCGCCGAGGGTCTATCGGAAACAGCCTCTCTACTTCTTCGGAGGTAGTGGTATGGACTGCATACACTTTACCCTCCCCAGACCCCACTATGTGGGAATACACTGGGAATGTTGTTGTTGTTGTTGTACAACATAGCATTCAGCTCAGTGAGTCAAGGAAATCATTCTCAAATCGCTATCTGTTTCTCCAAGCTAAATGGAAGTACGAAACACATGCCAGCGGCATTACGCAACTCAATTCTGGAGCAGCTTTTGAAAAGTTCCTCTTTTGGGTTGAACAAAAGAGAATTTTCACCTCAGAAACAATGCTACTTGTTTTCTAACAAAGTTAAAAGCACGGATTCTTCCAATGTATCATTTCTGGGTTCAAGAAATCATATGTATAGGAGAACACCTATCAAATAGAGATTTATTCCTACGACCATATTGCAGTTAAGGAGAACTACTACAAGGATTACTTGATCAGGTTTAAGGGTCGCTACTAAAGAGAGTATTACACCCTTGACTGTACGATATCAATTGTTTTGCTCGTTAAACCATGTGAATTGCATGAAAATAGGAGAAATAGCATAGGAAGAACAAATTCATTGATCTTCATGACCAATTTGGAGTGATCATAAGTGGACAATCAAGAAAGTTCAACATAAAATGACCACAAAGCCATGCTCAAAAAAGTTTCAAGCAGAGGAAGCCACGTAAATGATCACATGATGACTTGATGACATTCATTTATACATCGCATTTCGCGACAATAGACACACAATATTAATTTGATGACTAACCTTAAAAATGATCTGAACATCTCTATGTTCATCATGCTCTTGGTACAATAAGAGTAACCTCAAAGTTGATGAAAACAATCCACATCCATGCATATAACTAATATATATTTATATTTTGAGAGAGAGAGAGAGATATAGATATGTGTGTGTGTGTATATATATATGTGTGTGTGTGTGTATATATGTATATATATATGTGTGTGTATGTATGAACTTACTAACCATAACAACACAATAGATTTGTACATGCTAGTCTCATACCTTAGAGGCTGGCAGGGGCAAGGAAGCCTGTCGTACAGCCTTCTCAGGTTCATTAAGCAGCTGAATCTCGTGAAGCTGGCGTGCTATATCCTCCAAAAGCTTTAACTGCGTCTTTTCTCTTTCTATATGCTCTGCAGTCAAGTCAAGTTTCTCTCTCCCCTCTTGCACAATCTTTAACCTCTCTCGAAGCCACCCCACTTCAGTATCAATTTTCAGCCTTTCATTGTCTACTGAGGACATGGAATTTCCCCTCAAATCACATAGAGAAGGTTTACCACGTGAGCTCACTGGTGGAAGCCCAGAAGTAGTGTCTGCACTGGTTTTAAGATCCACTTGGGTACACGACGCACTAGTACTTGGATGGTCTCTAATAACATCCTGTGTAGGAGAAGCTTCAATAGGGAGACTAGTTTTTCCAGAAAATTCTAATGCACTCTTCCTAGATTCACCACTATTGACATCATTGCAAAAGTTGGAACCATCGACAATGACATGAATATCATGGACATGAGGCTCTTTATCTACGGTCAAATTACATGGACATTCTGATCCCTCATACTTTAAACACTTTTCTTTTCCAGAAACATCAATACGAGCTCTGTCACATGTTCCCATATCTGCATTTTCTTTTAGCACTTCCCTTTCTAGAGAAATGGCATGATCAGTAAGCTTCTGTTTCGGAAGACCTGTCTCATGGGGTTTCGTGGATGTATCAAGTATTTTCCCATTCCCTGGTGGCACATCAGAGTGGTTAACCATAAACACCATCTCTTTCTCCTGAAATTCTTGGCTGCTACAAGAATGCTCGGCTAAGTCAACTCGCTTCTGGGAGCTGACATCTTTATTTTGTCTTTGAATCAGTACCTCTCCTCCCAAATCAACATAATTTTGACTATCACGAGAAGTGACCTCCTCAGAGTTTCTATTTTCTGCAACAGTCCTCTTGTTAAAAGATGCGTTGATCTGATGAAGCATAAGAACTGGATCCTCGTTAGGATCACACAAAGCATCAGGACGTCTTAGAGCATCCACCAAATTCCCACTATCAACTGTTGATTCTTCATTTCCAACAAAAGTCATCTGCCTATACACTTCAACTTCTTTCTCCAAAAAGTGTTTCTCCCTTTCAGTCCGCACCAGGATCTCCGTTAGAATGTTCATTTCCTCGGCTTCAAAAGCAGATTTCTCTTCAACTAATCTCTGATATTGACGGGCATCCATTTCAATAGATGCCTTTTCCTCTTGTAGACGTAAGATCATAGCCATAGCCTCATCTGCAGCAGATGCGGCAGCATTTCTTTCCTTCTCAAGTTCAAGGCGAAGAGCATCTCGAGCTTCTTGTTCACGTTCTAAAGCTCGTTCCAAGAGCCTTATTCTGTTTTGTTCATCGAAACTGGAACTCAGTTCACCTTCATGTTTCAGCTCTTCAAAGGATGCAAAGTTCTTTCCGATGTGCTCAACTTCATCAGAAAATCCATTCAATACAAAGCTGTCTCTGTGACCTAATCTCATAACCAGCGGAGGGTGGCCACCATCTATTCACAACAACCAAAAAAAGGCATTAGGACGCATCATAACAACTCCTACACCTAGATCGCAAGCTGATCTGCAGCAGCTTAGGATGCATTAATAAGCAGAAAAAGTACTTCCCAGATAAACAACTTCAAAGACGACTAAACATCAAACCGTGTAATTCCACAAGGTGAGGTTTGGGGAGGGTAGAGCATTTGCAGACCTTCCCCCTACCTCAGAGGTAGAGAGGTTACTTCCGATAGACTCTCGGCTCAAGAAAAAACGACCAACGCAGTCCATATAGTAACAAAAACAACAGCAATAGCATTTCTAAAATCAAAAGATCGATGTGTAGTTTTCGATAATTCAATTACCTTCTTTATTAGTACTAGGAGGAGATGGAGGACCTAGTGGAAACTCTTCACATGGAGGATCACACGATGAAGCTGACGAAGACCTCCCATAATCAGCATCTGTTTTACGCCTTCTTCGACGAATCCCTCCTCTTTCTCTCTGACTCATCACCCCTTTCCCCTTTATCCCAAATTCATTTCTTGGACTTAACTCAATCATATCAACATTACACGACTTTCTTTCATCTGAGACCGAACTACATGAAGCCTCATCACCCATTTCAAGATACCCATGAGGACTATTCTCCTTTTCATGACCAATTAATCTCCAATTCAACTCACAATTCTGGTCTTTCCCCACAATAGTACTATCATTGAAGGGGTAGTTTGCTTTTATAGAAAGTTGGACATTAGACACTTTCTCAGCTGGTAAGTCAATCAAGAGCCTATGAAAACATAAATTCCCATTTGCAACAGTACCAAAAAGAAGTCCATCACAAGGACATGGCAAGCTCAAACCGAAAAAACCAAGAAACTTTGATGCTAAAAAAGCTACTGTTGCTGCACAAAGCAAGAAATATGCTATAGAAAGATCAACAAAAGCTCCCACAATACCACTCAAACTCCACACATATCTACCTTCACAAGCCATTTTTAAACCCCAAAATACTATAAAGTATAAACTTGCACAAATACTGTAACTTACTAGCAAACAAGGTAAAGATTCAACCTTTTTCCTAATAAACTTGCACAAGATTTGAACTTTATCCCCTTAACTCCACATATAGCTACCTTCACAAGCCATTTTCAACCCAAAATATTAGTAAAAGTTCCCAACTTTACTAGTAAACAAAGAAAAGGTAAGGATTCCACCTTTTTCCTAATAAACTTGCAAATTATCCCCTTAACTTCACGTATATCTACCTTCACAAGCCATTTTAACCCCCAAAATACTAGTAAAAATTTCCAACTTTACTGGTAAACAAAGTAAAACCTTGCACAGAACTTGAAATTTTACTAGTAAAAAAAGTATAGATTCCACCTTTTTCCTTGATAGACTTGCAAAAGATTTGAAGTTTATCCCTCACAAGCAATTTTTCACCCCCCAAAATACTAGTCAAAATTCCAACTTCACTAGTAAACAAAGTATAAACTTGCAAAATATTGCAACTTTATCCCTCACAAGCAATTTTTCACCCCCAAAATATTATTCAAAATTCCAACTTCACTGGTAAACAAAGTATAAACTTGCAAAATATTGCAACGTTATCCCTCACAAGCAATTTTTCAACCCCAAAATATTAGTCAAAATTCCAACTTCACTGGTAAATAAAGTATAAACTTGCAAAATATTGCAACTTTATACCTCACAAGCAATTTTTCACCCCCAAAATACTAGTCAAAATTCCAAATATACTAGTAAACAAAGTATAAACTAGCACAGAAACTACAACTTTTACTAATAAACAAAGTAAAGATTCCACCTTTTTCTTGATAAACTTGCAAAAGATTAGAACTTTATTACACCCTTAAAGATCACCAATTGATTCCTTCTCAGAAAAAAAAAAAAGAACAAAAAGTATAATAAATTTTTCAAACTTTTATAAGTGAAAAACTGTTGTTTCTTGATTTGGGGGTTCCCTAATAATGAACATTTTGAAGTGGGGTTATGATGAAACTTTGTGTTTTGGTTTGATCATAGGACTTATCTCATTTCACATGTGGTGAAAGTTCTGTGTATTGGTATTGTAAATTATTTTTCTTGAATAGATCAATTATGATAGTCATATGGTTGGCTTTACTTGTTTGATTAGTCATGAATCATGGTCAGCTCATTGTACAATTCAAGAAGATACCACTTGCATTTATCTCATACTTCCTCCGTCCCTAATTATTCGCTCCAAATTTTTTAATTTAATTTCTCATTTTACTTATCTTTTTCCAAGATAAAATAAAAAAAAATTATATTTTTCACTTTATATTAATTACTTTTTATTCAAATTAAAATATAAATATTATTTAATAGAGATAAAAAAAAAATCATATTTTACCTTTTGAATTAATTATTTTTTTTTTAAATTAAAATATAAATATCATAGTATGTCATGTTATTAATTATTTTTATTAATTAATATGTTATCTCAATTTAAAATCAGAGGAAATACTTACTAGTAAAGTACATTATTAACATTTATGTTCATCATTACTGTATATTTGTACTCCCAGCTTCTATCCATTTAG
The DNA here is from genome assembly GCF_002878395.1 of Capsicum annuum. Classification (NCBI taxonomy): domain Eukaryota; kingdom Viridiplantae; phylum Streptophyta; class Magnoliopsida; order Solanales; family Solanaceae; genus Capsicum; species Capsicum annuum. The sequence continues at coordinate 229,632,634 of NC_061122.1, read as the reverse complement.
AGGCTTCTTGAATTTTTTTTTAAATGGAATGGCATGAGAGATTCTTGTACTTGTTTAATTTATTATCTAGATTCATGTATTTTATGAGATTTTATTTGATTATTTAAATAAAATTATAGTAGTAAAATAGTCGTTACTTGCTTTAATTTATTATCTAGGTTCATGTATTTTATGAGATTTTATTCGGTTACTTAAATAGAATGATAGTAAGTAAAGCAGTCGGTTTAATGTTGCTCGAGGGCGATACTTTCTTAATTTCAAAACATTTGTCATGTAGTGCTTTTAGAGAGTTAGTTTGATTAATTTTTCAAGTTAAATCGAATTAGTTTAAATAAATATTTCAAAACTAGAATTTAGACATTTAAAAATTATATAAAAATATTATAAATTATTTTTATATTAATATGGTGCCAAAATGTATCTCAAAATATTGACTTATATCTTACATAGTTTAACTTTCAGAAATGAAATTCAACGAATATTTTGAGACAGAAAAATAATATATATCTCCAAGTATCAACATTTTTACCAATAAATTTGAAAGCTATGTGTGAGGCCATGCCAACCATATGATATATAGGTCTCAATATTTTCTTTTTGTCCAATTTTTCATCAAAATATTTTCTATCGAAATATGTTGAAGATCTATAAAAATAAAATAATGATGCGATAAAAAATAAAAGACAATCCTCAATGGAAAAGTCTCTTATTTGAAGATATTTTCACTTTTAAATACACTGTATTTGTTACAGAAAATTATATATTATTTATACACAACTTTACAGCGGAAATTAGACATCATATTGTAAAATATAATATTTAATATCAAGATTAAATTTTCATGTATTTCAAATCAAACAATTCCTTAATACATAAGTTTAGTCAAGTGGATAAGATATTCAATTTCTAAGAATGATGACATGTATAACAAATAGTCCATTTCTTTTGTTTCATTCACACCCACATCAATATATTGTAGAACAATTATTTAGATGACTTCAAATATATATTTCATATTTTTTTTGTCAAAACTATATATAAAATGTGGATAGTGATTTATTGACATGGATATTATTTTGGTTAGAATAACAAGTAGGGTATGGCGAAGGTATATAGTTACATAAACCGTAACTCTATCTCAGAAGTAAGACTGAACTTTGACATCGCGCCTCAGCCATGCTAAATGAGAGAAAGTAGTGATAATTATTACAAATATTGTCCTCAGGGACGTGTACAAGGAGGTCTTTACATATTTCTGTCGACGTAGTGCATCACTTAGTTGGACTTTACAAGTAACACGTTATTCTCATAGGGAGTCCGCCTAGGAAAGAAATCAAATCCAATGTGTCACTGGGGCTGGGTTTGTCGTCAAAGACACGCAATCTCAAGGCTTTAATGTTAATCGATGGGTCAACTAACACTCCTTATGAATGAACCCGAACATTGATGGGTCAACTAACATCCCTTATGAATGAACCCGAACAATAATGGGCCAACTAACACCCCTTATGAATGAACCCGAACAATAATGGGTCAACTAACACCCCTTATGAATGAACCCGAACAATAATGGGCCAACTAACACCCCTTATGAATGAACCCAAACAATAATGGGCCAACTAACACCCCTTATGAATGAACCCGACCCAATAGTACTTTCCAACCGCAGTCATTGGGAACAAGGGTGGAGCCAGCTTTTAGCTAGGGGTTCATTCGAACCCGGTCGATAGAAAAATATATCATTTATACATGATTAAAATTATTTTTTAATGTATCAATAGTAGGTGTTGAACCCCTTCAGCTAGATTTTCTTCAAATATTGAACCTCGTTAGTTGAAATCTCGGTTCCGCCTCTGATTGGGAGGTCCTACAGTCAAAGAGCAGAAGAATGATGTTCCTAATAGAAGGTACTTGAAATGATAAAAACTTAAGAGAATATACAAGCAAGTAAACTTAAAGAATGTACAAGCTAAGTTGCATTTGGAATTCAACATATCTCATTTTTTTCCAGATCAAACAAGTAGAGAAGGTACATATTTCATCTAATATTGAATTGCGATGAGCTAAAATGGAGCGACGTGGATAGTGAAGATTCATACAGCCGATTACAATCAGGAATTAGTCATCATCCATTGCACTGGTGTCATATTGTCTTCCACGGGCAAGGCATCCCCGTTAGCTAGAGGTCGTGGTCTCTTCTTTAGAACACCGATGCTCGTGGGAGAAACCAAGCTTGTAGCAGGCATATCGGAAGCATTTTGGTTCTCGAAACTTGTAACAACTTCAGGTAATGAAGAAACCGCGACAATCCCATCACAGTTGTTGGCGTTGGCGCCTTTGATTGCTAATTCAGAAAGTTGTTCCCTGGCAGTGTCTAGTTCAGGAGATTCCAAGGCAGTGTAGTTAAGAGCTTTACATGCTTTCTCGAGTATCGTTTGCAAGTACTTCCCCTGTGCTTCGATACGAAGCTGGACATGGCGTTGTACCTACTTCAACAAACCACGAAAATTTTCGTTTGACTACAAAAACATACCATGAAGAAACCTTCACACAAGGAAGTTGATAAGAAAAAGAAGCTACATATAAGGTAGATGTACTCTTTATAGTGCGATGCCATGAAAACTGTACGGGCTTGACCCAAAAGGAACAGCATCGCACCATGTTAAGAATGTCTCCGGTAGTGGCAGAGCCAGAAATTTTACTTGAGTGTCAGAATATAAAAAGTAGATACGCGTAGAAAATAAGGGAAGTCAGCATATAGTGTATACATATATATAACTATCTTCAACGTGCGTGGACCTGGAATGACTAAACTAAAATTTTGACCTAGCTAAATAGTGTAATTTTCCCGTGCCAGCTATGTTCCTCGGACTCTTCAATAATGTCAACGGGTGCATGTCGGATTAGTCAAAACTAGTGTATATTTTGGAGAATCTAACATGGTATGGTATCGAAAGTGAAGAGTCCGCACAACTTAGCGCGCCAGTGGTCTCTGGGCTGAGTTAGACCAACAAGAAGTTGAGACGCATAATTATGAACACCGGAAAATGAACAAGAAAAGGGAAAGGGACTGACCTCTAGCTGCTCTTGTAGTCTTCGCTGGACTTCCATCTGTACTCGGAAAGCCTCGGTAACTTGGTATCCACAGCTAAAAAAGATTTACGAGCATATTAAATTGATGCAAAGGACAACACTTTCTTTCTAAACAAGAAATTCTGAAGACGCTACATACTCATTTATATCCTGGGCAACTACTTTTGATGAACCCGACGCTGTGGAACTTGTATCTTGACTCTCTGCCATACATGATTCTGTTAACACACATAGGTAGTAACAATGTAAGAAGTAGGATTCAACTGTTCAAAAGCGTAAAATATAACAATCGCTATCTTTTCTTCCTCACGGAGATAGTAATCCGCATACTCCCATGTCCATCATATACTCCCGTTTTGCCAATATATATCCTCCCCTCATTCACACATACTCCCATACCCATTGTATACACCTCTCGGAGATGTCAATAATTACATATCAACGAAACTAATTATAAATGGAAAGAGAGCAACAAAAGAAAAACGGCAGTCAAATAGTGTCCAAATGCCTATAAATCATAGTCTAGTACACAAATGATTGCAAGTAGTGCACTAAATTGTAAGTACATACTCAACGTGCCACTTAAGGTTTTTAAGGTAATGTAGAAGTTGCACGCAAGGTAAAATAATTAGGATAATTAGCAGGCACGGATCAGAGTGTTCAAATACCGTCTTTATAGTTCTCCGCTGCCTCCTTAGATTGCTTCCCTAGGCGATATTTCTGCAAGGACATGTAAAATATGAAGAGTTCAAGATCTGCTTGCAAACTATATATGAAAAGACATTGAACTACTTATTCTTGATCTCTTTCTATTTCGACCCGAATCCTTTTGCCTTCTGCTTTGGCTAAAACTGAAAATGAAACGGACCCTGTGAAGTAGTATTTCGTTTCTACTTCGATCTGAAACTTTTTTGCTTTAGCTAAAACTGAGAGTTTAACTTAACAGTTTTTAGTCCTTGTTTAGCTAAAATCATATGCACGAACACATCATCAGTTCGTCGAAAACAACTACGCCTCAGTTCCAAACAAGTTGGGGTCGGCTTACGGCTATATGTTTCACTGACATTATCAATTCATTAATACAACATTTTGTCAAAGTGAAAATCAATTAAAACTAGAACCATCTCAATCATCATGACACGCATTGAACTTAACGATTTAAGGCCTACATTCTTATCTAAGTAAATTCAAATTTGAGAAGTAAATTTCAGAAATTGGCTCGGAATTGTCCCTAGTTCAATGTGATACAATAGATTAAGGTTGTAATTAAGCTAAACTCTTCACACCTAGCGTAGACTTGGATCTTGGGGTGGATGCTTAGATCGAGCATAGGGAAAGAGCGTCTCGGCAACTAAACACAGACTCTTTTCATAAAATATGAGACGAGAAAAAAACCTGCAGGTGTGACTTCAAATGATATAGGGTGAGTCCTTTCACCCCCATTGCCTTCATAATTGTTTTCGGTGTCGCCTCTGCAAAGTGAAGAAATAATTCCACAGTTAACATTGTACCACTGCCTTGCCCTAATTTAAGCAGGACAAGTAACGAGAAGACCGTATGATTCAAGAGGAATCAAGAATATTTCGGAAGATTTACATATAGCAAGACTACATGGTGACACTGACTGTTGTTCCCAAGAACAAAACCAACTAGTGATGTAATCGAATGTTATTGATTCACATTAACTTTATTCTAAATTATCGTGTACTAGTATTTCCCCTGATGGTATACCTATTCACTAGTTTATTCATCCGACGATCCCCACCACTATCTTTTTCTAACCCTTGAATTGTTAAGTCTTTTTTAAAAAATGAAAAAATAAAAATCTTTAGTCTATTGAATCAATAGAAATATAAAGAATCACTGGCAATTACTAGAAAGGAAAGTAAGACGCGTAAATTGAGGGAGTATCTATTTCGATAAGTCAAACACCAAGACAGCATCGAAAAGTATGTACATGTTATGTTGTATCTGACTCAACACGAGTCAAACACCAAGAATAAATGGCATCTATAGACAATTAAAATAAATGAAATAAAAAACTAATGGCCTCTTTGTATGTACAATTTTGCCTAGTGCAGGTTGTTCATCAATGAAGCAGGTCAGCCAGAAAAGCTCGACGTCAAGTTTGATATTCCATTATGACATGGATTTACTGAGAAACGAGTTTCTGCATTCCGTTCCGAAGGAGAAGATCATATAATACAACAAAACTTCAAAGCTCATGATAAAATATGAAACAGAAAAAAGTAAAAAAAAAAAAAAAAGACAAAAAAATCAAAATTCTCCCTTATCAATCGGAAACATGTGTGGTAATGTAATCCAAATTAAAAAGGAAGCGGACGTCAACTTCGTCAGCATGATCCACCAAAAATAATACTAATTTAGACACTCCGTAGTTACTTTAGATCTGAAAAAACTTTAACTAAAAAACAAAGTTCCTTCAGTAATCAACAACGACGACAACAACAAAACCCAGTATAATTCCACAAGTGGGGTTTGGGGAGGGTAGTGTGTAGTGTACGCAGACCTTACCCCAACCTTGCGAAGGTAAACATGCAAGGGAAAAATGAAAACTTGAAACCCGAGAGTGTATACAACAGAATTCTTTTTCTAGGAAACTATTCTTCCCCGAGAAAGTCCCCGGTGTATATCATTTGCTCCAACCAAGAGTAGCAGTTATTGTCAATCCTTAAAATCTAAAAAATTTAATCAAAATACTATCCGGTTTGCTTCTCAATCACCAACCAAACAACATTATTTTCCTAGAAAATGCTTTCCACTATGTTAAAAGACCCTATTAGAAGTAGAAAAAGAGGAAAACAAATAGTAGTATCACCGAAAAGGCAAGACACGTAATTTGAACTAAGGGAATAACATACAAATGTTACTAATGTATATAGTTGTATAAACCATAACACGCTTGCAACGAAAGAAATGAAAACTTTACAACAGAAGTCATTTTCTACAAAAATAGTTTTCCCAAGAAAGTCTTTTTTTTTTTTGGTTTCCAATCCGGTGTCCGGTATCCGCATTGGAGTCCGACTAATCCGGATTCGCGCTGCGTAGGGTCCCATTCGGGGGGAAGCGCTCCCTACCAAGGATCTTTCCATACCCAGGGCTCGAACCCGAGACCTCTGGTTAAGGAAGAGCAGCCCCATCCGTTACACCAAGAAAGTCTTATTTTCATATCATTTACTCCAAACCAACATTAGACATCATTATCAATCTTTAAATTCTCAAAAGTTTCATGAAACACCAACCAATTTGCTTTTCACGTACCAACCAAACATTATTTTTCCAAGAAAATACTTTTAACTAGATTAAATGATTCTACACAAAAGAGAAAAATGTTATTTTCCTTCTACGGGTACCAGAATCTGTATTAATACAACAACTTCATAACAAGTTCATGTATGAACAAGAACAGTTTTGAAGTTCTTTAACACCTTGAACACAAGATTATTACTAATCTATCCAAGAAGTGTGTTAGATATCAGAAATAGATGAAACAGAAATTTTAGACCAAGTCCCCCGAGTTCACGGAGTGTCCTTAAGGAATAATTCCCCTCACTATACCCGAGGTTATGGAATTTTCCTCCCAGGATAAAATGGCCTTCAATCCAATTATAGTGGTACCTCAAATAATTGGATTCCACGAATGCACTCAACGGTTTGAATGATCACACAAAATATTTTTAAGAGAAGAAGAGTTTTGTATTTTGAAAATTTCGTACCTAAACCTGTGAATGAAAGCAGGTTTATGTAGCCATAACATGCCATTTTGGAAAAGAGGCAATGGTTCCCTTCAAAGGTTGCACCTTTTCTGGAAAATTATGTCTGTTTGTCCAAGGAATATGTCTGTTCCGAACAGGCATATCATTTCTTGAAGCAGTGTGTCATTTTTTATCAGAAGCACCAGTTCGAAACAGTGCGCATCCTCCTGAAGCATCTTTTCAGTTTCTGCATGCATGTTTCGAAACACTACACAGAAAATATTTACTGCGTTATTCATTTTTCCCTTTGGTATTTTTCGGAATTCAAATAAATTTTGTCCAAAAAGATAGATCTCCTCGATCGATCATTTTCCAAAACAAAAACCAAAACCAAATCCGAAGCCAAGCGAGCGACGACGACGACGGCGCGAGGCATCTCTTATTTCTTGCCTCACTTAGCATGTGGAGTAAGTGTTTTCTATTAAAAACACTCCAAGTTTCCTTCTCCCACCAATGTGGGAGAATTAGTGAACTTTCCAATTTGGGGTACACCTTCTAAATTGGTGTCTCATTCCACCATTTTCTCTCAATTTTCCATTCACACCTTTTTCATACATATTGAACCCAACAGAAAATAAACACCGTATATTTGTAGGACTATATACCGATTACTCACCAACATGGGTTGTGGTGCAGTGGATGGGTCTGCTCCACCCTTAACCAAAGGTCGAGGGTTTGGCCCTGGGTATGGAGAAAACTCTGTTGGGAGCACTACGGACTAAAAAGTAAAGATTATCGCATAAATCAAGACGGAGTAAGTACTAATCACTCCACTGTTGGGAGCGCTGCCACCTTAATGGGCCCTGCAACGCGCTATCCGAATTAGTCGGGGCTTCAATGTGGGCACCGAATACCGAATGGGAAACCAAAAAAAAATAAATATATCGATTACTCTTTTTAAGACGGACTAAAAAGTAAAGATTATTGCATAAATTGAGACAAAGTACTAATCACTCCATTTCAATTTGTTTATCTTGCTTTCTTTTCAAGTCCATTTCAAAAAGAACATCTTCTTCCCTTCTCATAACTCTTTAATTTCAACTTTACACAAGTCATATTGGTACATTCAAACACAAGATTCATAAATTTTCTTTTACTTTATTAAAATCCGTGCAAACTCAACACCAAACAAACAACTAAAACGCCCAACTCTTTACTTTCAATTTTACACGTGTCATGTTGCTACATTCAAACAAAAAGATTTATAAATCTTTCTTTTACCTTCTTAAACCCCGTATCAAGTCAAAGTATACAAACAAAATTCAAACAACAACAAAAACAAAAACAACAACATACCCAGTATATTCCCACCTAGTGGGGTCTGGGGAGGGTAGAGTGTATGCAGGCTGTTTCCGGTAGACCCCCACCTTAGAACCAATAACAACATAGCAAACACAAAACATAAATGCATATAAACTTGTTCGGGCAAAATAAACTAACAACGCTAGCTACAAGATAAACTTTCTCAAATCCCCTGTCAAGTCAAAATCAAACAACAGTTTGATAACAAACTTTCTTAAACTCCGTGTCAAATCAAAACCAGACAAACAAATTGAACCAGACGAAGTCTTAGTAAACTTACTATCAGGACCACCAAGTTGAGTAACAGCATCAACAAATCTTTCATGTAGCTCAGCCGTCCACCGGAGACGTGGCCTATGATCTGCAGTTAAAACCAGACAAGCATCCCCTACCAAATTGTTCATTTCACCAGTAATTGAACTTTGTAAATTATGATGAAAATGATGATTATGATATTCACCCATTCCTCCATTTCTTTCCATACCCAAACCAGAATACATTTTCATTACCAAAAACTACAACAACTGAAATCCCACAAGTGAGGTCTGCGGACACTAGAGTATACGCAGACCTTACCACTACCTCGTGGAGATAGACAAGTTGTTTCCGAAAGACTCTAATGCAACAAATCCAGATACACAGAACAAGGAAATATAGCAACTAACAAGGAAACTGCGCAAAGTCTACAAGAGAGAAACCAGATTCCAAAAAACATAAATTAAAATTAAACTAATATGAACTCTGAATAGAAAAAAACTCAAAAAAAAAAATCAAATCTTGATTAATGTTTTGGACATTGAAGCACAAATTTTTGCTGGCTTAGTTGAGTAAATGGGGTTCTTTTTCCACTAATATGAGTTCTACACAATACAACAACAACATAAGCTCTGCGGATGATAGAGTATACGCAGACCTTACCACTACCACGTTGAGGTAGAGAGGCTATTTTTTTTCGAAAGACCCTCAGCTCAAATGTAGCAGGTACAAAAAGAAACAGTAAAGAAAATATAGCAACTAACAACAAAAACAATGCAACAAAAAATTGAATCTTGAATAATATTTTGGATATTGTAGAACAAATTTGTATACCCAAATGGGCAATGACAAATTTGGTTAAATGGTTTTATTTCCATTAATATGACCTCTACATAATCTATAGTAGTAAAAAATAATAAAAAAAAATTAAATCTAGATTAATATTTTCAACTAATATGAGCTCTAGATTATCTCTAGTAGTAAAAAAAATTTAAAACATTGAATCTTGATCAGTTGTTTTGGATATTGAGGAACAAATTTTTTCTAACCAAATGGGGTGGGTTGGGTGGGGGTGGGGGTGGGGGTGGGGGTGGGGTGGGGGTGTTTGACGGGGGGGGGGGGTTAGAGTGAGAGGAGGAATTGGAAGGACAAGACAGCAAAGTCCTGTTGTGTTCTGTCATTTTCTTGTCTCTATTTGCTGTCTGGTTTAAGAGAGTACGGGGTAATGGGAGTTGGTAAAAAAAATTATTATAAAATAATATATATTTTTTTTAATTCTTTTTTTTCGATCAAAAGTTGTTGCCCTAGAATCGAATTGATTTTAGATAGGGGTCTATCGAAAATAGTGATATCTAACGTAGAAGTTAGGTCTTCGTATATCTGATTTTTACAAGACCGTATTTTATAGAATTACATGTGGTTATATTATTATTGTATTACCATACTATTTTTGTCTCAATTTATATGGTACAGTTAGAATTTCGTATTAATTTATGTATGAAGTTAAAAGTTTAAGAGTCAACTAAGTTAAGTTACGAGTGTATAAAAATTAAATCGATAAAAATGTTATTTATTTATCTTTATTGGGTTAATGATTTTTTAATGATTTTATAAAAAATTATTGGGTTATTAATTCGATTTTGATTTTTTTATTATGTGCTTATTACTCCACGGCCACGGAATGTACGTATCAACACCTCAAATATTATCTCAATAACCCAATAAAAAATAAAAAACAAATCAATAACCTAATATTTTTTATAAAATCGTTAACCCAATAAAAATAAATCAATAACATTTTTATCGGTTCGATTTTTATACACCTGTAACTTAAATTATAATTTCTTACTCCATTAATTATAATAAAAAAATATATTTGTCCATGTGAGTCTCCTTAAAATCCTAATTGAAATACTAATTAGAAACTAATATGAACATTATCAAAAAAATTAATTTTATATTTTTAACACACACCAAAAAAAAAAAGGGAGAGGGGATGGGACAGTTAGGTGGGTTGGGGGTGCGGGGTTTACATTTAAAGTTCACATTTAAATAAGGGGCAGGGGCAGGGCGGTTACATGGAATGGGAAGGTTAGCTACGTGGGGTGAGGTTACATTTAAAAGTGGGGGAAAGTAAAGGGCCGTGTAAGTTGTAATAATTTATTACAACTTATAAACACTGTTTATAGTTTGTACTCCCTTCGTTTAAAAAGGAATGACATACTTTTCTTTTTAATCCGCTTAAAAAAGAATGATTTCTTTTATTTTTTGGTAATACTTTAATTTCAACTTTCCACATGGCATGTTTAGGACCACAAGATTAAAGGGCATTTTGATAAATTTGACACAACTTTAATTTAAGGTCATAAGATTCAAAAGTCTTTTTTATTTTCTTAAATTTTATGTCAGGTCAAAGTAGGTCATTCTTTTTTAAACGGAGGGAGTAATAATTTATTACATTTTACAAACACTGTTTGTAAAACATAATAATTTATTATAAACTGCATGATTTGATATAAAAATTGATGTGATAACACACTATTTTTTTGTTTTTTGTGGAAAATGTAATAAATTATTATGTTTTACAAACACTGTTTGTAAAGCGTAATAATTTAATACGTTTTACAAATCGTGTTTACCATTTATTTTCGTCAGTCGATCGTTAAGAAAAAGGTGAAAATCGTAATTATTTATTAAGTTTAGCTTATTTTGGTAACTTATTAAATAAGTAACCTATTTTGGTTATTTTTTATTTTGTGGCTTATTTGGTTCCGAGTTCAAATTAAAGTTTGATCATATATGATGAAAATTAATTATTTATCTTACTTAGGGTTTTTTTATTTGAAATTCGTGCACATATATAATAAAATTGAAGTTCAAATAAAAATATTTAAAGTCAGACAAAAATAATTAAATTTTAATCATATGATTAAAATCACAATAAAAATATTTGGAAATTCAATTATTTTTTGACTGAACATGAACTTCACTAACATGTAACTTTAGAAATTTTTTAACTTTCAAAATCATATTCAAATTTGAGATTTAAAATCATGTCTCGAAGGTAAAGCTGATGTACAGGTTTCATAAATAAATAATTGATTTGAAATCAAAAAATCAAATCAAAATTTCCCCATTTCTTTTTGCATTTAAATTTAATGTACTTTCGTTATAAAAAATTCTAAACTATCAACTTAACTTAGATTACCTAATTATTTTTGTAAATTTTTTAAAAATTAAACTAATAACTTGCTGTAGCAGATTAAACTTATCTAATAATATAGAATGTTTTTATACACTACACAAAACTTAAATTCTTTTTTTGGAAGATTTGACATCAAAAACTTGAAATTATAATTTTATGGTCAAAACTACTTATTTGGGCCAATTTTTTTTATTTTTTTTAAATAAAAATTCCCCAAAAGAGAAGCAAAAAGAAAAAAAAAAATCCTTAAACCTTTTCAAGAACAAAAACCTTCAAATCTGAAACTCAGAATCAAAACTAGCTTATGGCCACTTCAAGAAATTTTTTCTCTCTTTTCCAAAAACCCAAAGGTTATTTTTCTCTCTTTTACTCTGTACTATAATTTTTTATTCATTTCAATTAATTTTTTTGTTACCTAAATTTTTCTGAAGTTTTAATGATGTTTGTTTTCAGTGATTCCATTTGAGTTCTTGGGTCAGCAGCAATCTTCAGCTTTGTTGTCTACTCACATTGTTGGTGACACCCCAATTCTTGTAATTTCTCTATTTCTCTTTATTGCTTATCTTTTTTTAGTTTATGATATACTCCCTCCGTCCCATTTTATGTGTCGCCTTTTGATCGGGCACTGAGTTTAAGAAATAAGTAATGATTTTGTGAATTTTACAAAATTATCCTCTTTAAAGTTATTTTATTGTTTATTTTTGAGTTGTCTTTTCTTGTTAAGTGGAATTGTTACTAAATAAGGAAAGGTATTTTTTTTGGGACGAACCAAAGAGGAAATGGCGATACATAAAATGGGATGGAGGGTGTAATATGTATGTGCATTTGGTATGTTGTTTCTTGTACTTCGATTGTCGTGTTATCTTTTGAGGTGATTAGGTATGATATGGAGCGGTTACATGACCCTTGATAGGAAGGTGTGGAGGACGCAAATTAGGGCTGAGGATTAGTGGGTTAGGAGTGCGTCTGTAATAGCAGGAAGGAGTGCTTTGTTTGTATCCGTGCTTGTATTTAAATGTTTGTTGTATTCCGATGATGTTTGTGATCTCGAATAGATAGTTTATAGTATTACTCTGTCGGTGTCTTGTTCTCTACTCACAACTTATTGGCTTAAAGATTCAATTTTTTGGAAAGTGTTTTCATTTTCTTTAGAGATATTTAATAAAAGACGATAACCTTGCTCATAATTTGTGAAAAAATTGTTCTTGGAGAAAACCCTTTTTATTATTCAAGTTAACAAACAGTGGAAAATGATTTTGTCAAGGAACCGTTTCAAGAGAACTTTTTTTGGCATACCAAACACACCCTTTTAGTTTTTCATCGACTTGTTGGCTTAAAGTGGTGAAAACACTTTTCACCATCCACGTTAACAAAGGTGCAAAATGATTTCTTCAAGGAACCATTTCAAGAAAACTTTTTTTTGGCATACGAAACATACCCTTTTAGTTTGAACTTGATTTATTGGCTTATTTCTTGTATATTGGTAATGTGAAGGTTAGAGATTTCATTCACAAGGCATTGTATGATCCAAATGTCGGGTATTTCTCCCAGAAATCAACGTCAGTTGGAGTGCTTGATAGTAGCATTAAGTTCAATCGGCTTGAAGGTAATTGATGCCAATTTTACTTTATTGTTGCTTCGTCTGTTCGATGACTTAAGTAGGGACTTGTCGAATTGTAATGCTACATTAGTTCTCAGGAACACACTTCAATCGTAAATTAGTTGGAGCACGATCAATCAATAACAGTTTAGTATGAAGAAGAGGCTATCAATAACTACGGCTCAATTCTATATTAGCTGGAGCCAGCTATATAATCCGCTGCATCAATTTAACTGTATTCAGGTGCTATTCAGACAGCATTAGTCATAGTTTGTAAGAGCTTAGGACTGAATATGCTATTACGAAGCTCACATAAGCAGATTTCTCTTTAATATGAAGTGCAATGCTTCAAATTACGGTCTTTAGAGATTGAACTGCTGGACGTAAAAATCAAGTAACTGTATTACTGAAATTTTGAATTTTAAGAAAATAAACCAATTCATCTAAATTTGTCCAATCTTTGCGGCAAATGATTCCTACTGGAAAAACCTGTCTTTCGAGAGTATGACAGTCCTGATACAAGATACAACTATTCCTCAGAATGCTCAAACAATTTCCTCCGTTAACTAAGGAAGCAGGAGATATGAAATGCTATGATGCTTTCAGTTGCATGATTGTACAATCGAAAAGAAGTCGTCCTTTTTTAATTCAATAAATCTAAAGAAATTGTCCTTACAAGATGGACCATACGAATTTTGGATGTTTTAGGTAGGAAAGCATACATGAAGCATTTGGATAAGATTTACCAGCAGAGTGATGTATCATGGTTTACTCCAGTGGAGCTTTTTAAGGTAATATTATTATCTTATCCTTCTAATATAATTGCTAATTATATGTGAGGAAATTATGTAGACCATCTTTTGGGGTATCTACTGGCCTAAGTTTTCCTGTATTGTCAATATTTACTAGTCTTGTCTCTTTATGGTGACTGGTGTAGTAGCACGACTCTTTCCAACTACTGTTTTGGCATTGGTGTCCACTACTGGCAGTGCACACCACATTTATCTTGAAGTGATATATCATTCTATGTCAACTAACCTGTCAAGTCAGCTCTGCACAACTAAATGTCTAGTTAAGAGTCTTTGTATATTGACCTATTTAATTCAATCTTCCATATTAAGATCAAGGAGAACCACGTCAGGGGTTGCAAAGCTATTTAGTCAGCTGCGGAATCTGTGTTCAACCATCAGTTCCATGTTATGTAACAGTAACTACTTTCCGCATACTCAAGTTGACTTTTTAGTTTTCATTTACCAACTCAACTTTTGTCATCACCTTGAGTTTGAGATAGTGCGTTGAAAATAACTGAAATACAACAACGTATACCCAGTGTAATCCCACAGGTGGGATTTGAGAAGGTGGTGGGTACGCAGACCTCTTACCCCTACCTTGTGAAGGTGAAAGTATCGGAAATATGAAGTTATATCTTAACTTGTCTAGATTTAATAAACTTAGCCTAGAATATTATGTAGGATGTGGTCATGGATGTGTTGTCAATAATACATGGCGTTATTTTTTGTCCGTATTGTTTGGTAAATATAAATTTGTGCTAAGGGTATTTTTGTGCTGAAAAAAGGTACATTTATAATTATATTACAGTTAAGTTGAGGTAACCAAAATTTTCATCTATATGAATCTTTCCTCTTCAAAACCTTCTTGTTGTTTACTACTCTACCTGTTAGATGCATTCATATCATTTGGAATTTTCTGCAGCCCTGGTATGCACATGGGATAGCTGAATCCATTTTGCGTACTACAAACCTATCTGTGCCACTAAAAGTAAGTTCCTTAATATTGTAAGAACGTAGCTTTTTAGGTGCATTACGATCTTTTCATTTTCCACTGAAGCTTATTACTATACATGCTCTCCATTTTTTCGTCTTAAAATTTTACTTTATTGATAAATCCTTCACTTGCTTTACATGTTGACTGTTAGTTCTTTGGGTGTAGATATATGAAATAGGCGGTGGATCAGGAACCTGTGCGAAAGGCATCCTGGATTACATAAAGTTAAATGCACCTACAAGAGTTTATGATAATATCAGTTACACGTATGTGATAATGCTCCTAGTGTCTTTCCTAATTGAGAATGCTTCACATGATGAACTTGTTGTGGAATGGCTTCAGAGTTACAGAGTAAAGCATTTCTAATAAAGCAAAAGACGAATTTGTTTAAGTACGTTAGGGCATCCAAAAGGGGTTATGAAGGTTTTGTGCTACTACTCCATTCACGGTCTAAAGGTTTTGGGTTAAAAGCTCGGATTCTTTCATATGGTGTTCAGAACTAACCTTAAGTATGCACTTTAGGCACTCGTAATTCCACATTAAGGTCCATCGTTGAATCTTGAAGTTGGATTAGACGTGGGGAAGGGTGTCGATTTATATAATATCCCACATTGGTTAAAAGCACCTCAAAAGGATATTTATGGTCTTAGACCACTCCATTCGATTGTAAGATTTTACGGTAGATGCTCAGGTAGCCAAAGGGAAACTTACGAGGAACAAAGCTGATTTTTCTTCTTTTTCCCAATGCAAAAGATTTTCTTAGATTAGGTATACATGCATTATTTTTCTGGGCAGTTAGAATCATTCTTTCCATGAGAGGACGATATTTCTCCCTCTTTCTTCAAACATTTTTCTCTTTTAAAGGCGTTTGCAGCTTCTCTGGCAGAAATGCAAGGTAAGGCTGCGTACGATACACCCTCGTGGTGGGGCCCTTCCCCGGTCACCGCACATAGCGGTAGCTTTAGTGCACCGGGCTGCCCTTTTAAGTATGTGCTGTAATTCTGATTAAAATCATGCAATCCTGAGACCTGGTTGCTCAGAGGGTTTAAAAAAGTGATAGCTTAGAAGGGTAATTCCTTTTAGATTTTGAGTAGACAATCACAGATGCATGCTTGGTTGATATCAGTCTATGCCTTTACAGTGGACCAATAAATGGTGCATCTCAAGTTCTCTAATATCATATTACATTGAAAGGTTAGAGCGTTTCTTCTATTTCCCCCTTACCAACATTACACCAAAGAGAAGTTGACGACCTATCCATTTGTCGTAAATGAAGAAGGCTCAAGAAGCCGAAAAAATTATTAAGTAATGTTAAATACAAGTCAAAAGTGTGTAACCATGACGTGGTTATATCCTCTTATGACTGTGACAGCCGACAAGAAGTGATTTATAAAGAATTGTATTTTTTAAATCAATATTAACCTTACAGTTGACGCATATAAAGTTTCAAAAGGGTGTCCAGTGAGTTTAAATAACAGAGCAGAATATTAGTGCAACATAGCATATGCTGTTCCTTTTATCATTCTTTTCTGCACAGGTGCTTCATTCAATCAATCCTTAAAGAAATACTAAATTCCATCTTCTCTTGAGTACAGTTCAGTTGAAATCAGTTCCTCACTTGCAGCAAAGCAGATTGAAACTGTTGGTGAAGTCGATAGTCACTTATCGAAGTTTAGAGTAGAGCGCCGTGATGCTACCGACAGGAATGGATGGGGTATGATGCTGTTATTTATCCGATCCTGTTCTTTATTTTGCACTATTGCTTAGCAGCTTAAGTTGCATTGTCACAGATGATATATGTGCAAGTATATCCTTGCTCATTGATCTTATTATGGTGGATTGAAATTCCGTTTGTTTGGTTTCTAAAGGTTGACCTATTCTGCACACTAAAAGAAGTTTTCTTGATAAAGCAGGGGATGTGGATGAACAGCCTTGTTGGGTTATCATGCTAGAGGTATGGGTATTTTCTTAATTCTTCTTTTTTTGTAACAAGGTAAATAGTTTGTTAATGTGGGAAAAATTCCCGTATACAAGCCATGTACCAAAGATTAGAGAACCTTCACAATATATGGTTCTCTACAAATGTCACCCAATCTTTTATACGACAAGGACTAATGGCATGCTCGTAATGAGCACTTTGCAAATCCTACAAGAACGTAATCTCAATTCATGTATTTTGGATTTGGTATGCCCCATTAAACTGTGAACCTGAAAGCTTGTGTCCTCAGAAAGAGTAACTTTCTGGCCTAAACTAACTAGTATATACATAAGGTGGATAGTGAACCATTAATTTATTCATTCAGATTATTAACAATTGAGTAATGTTTTAGGTGCTTGACAATCTTCCTCATGATCTCATTTACGCTGAGAATCAAACGTCTCCATGGATGGAAGTGTGGGTTGAAAGAAAACAAGGGTAATTCACTTTGTACTGTTGAAATGACATATTTACACTTTGTGCTTTGGAATTTTTTTCATCGAGGCCTGAGCAAATTTTACATTTTTGACAGAGATATTTCGTCGATAGTAGATAGGTGGACAACGCTAAGAATGTTGCTAATAAAGTAGTATTTCCACAAGCATAGTTATCTACCACACTTGCTATGTGATCATCTATGCGTGTAGGTCATCTGGGGTTTATGTTTACATGGAGTGCTATAAATGAAATTAGTTGGTAATTATGCCCGTACAACGTGTGCTCCCCCGCCCCCCCCCCCTTTTTTTTTTTTTTTCCTTTTTCTCTTTGGGTGGTTGGTCTTTCATTTGTAGAGTCTTATTTCTATCTGCAGAAAGGGGATTGTTGAGGGAAAATATTGTGATGGACTTTCTACATATTATGGAACTATTCCTTGCCCTTTGATTGATAAATCCTGAGAACTAATAGAACCAGCAGTAAGTATTGTTTTTTTGTTATGTGGATCTGTTATGCCACTCCCAACTCCGTACACATATGGAAAAACGGGAACTGCATAAAGAAGTAAGAGAAGATAAGAGAGTAAGTTTGTTTTATAGGTGGATTTAGCTTGACGCTGAATTATTTTGGATTGGCGGTATTGTTCATTAGTAGGTTAAATGGTCGAGCAAGATTGTCAATCTGTCCATAATGCTAAAACACATATTTGTCTTCTTTTAACAGGGAAAAACTCTCAGAGTTGTATAGGCCAATTGAAGACTCGTTAATCAAATCTTGCATGGAGATCATAGATATGCCTGATGCTACAACTAGTTCAGCCATGAAAAATATTTGGGCAAAAGTCTTTCCGAAGCCAAGATGGTGTTGGCTTCCCACTGGTTGCATGGTAATAATTCTGCAATGTTGATTAAGCTCTTTCCTTAGTTTAGGTTAACATATTAAATGCTCATGCTTGGAAAAAAATATCATATACTCATGCAGTACTGCTTCTAAAATTCAGAAACTTCTAGAAGTTTTACACGGAGCTTTACCGAAGATGTCTTTAATCGCTTCCGATTTCAGTTATCTACCTGATGTTAAAATTCCTGGTGAAAGAGCTCCACTTGTTTCAACCAAGGTACATTCCACTTTATCTCTTTATGCCATTGCTTTTCTGTGCTTTGTTGTAGGATCTCTTATCTTTGATTATACTAGTACAA
Source organism: Capsicum annuum (assembly GCF_002878395.1). Classification (NCBI taxonomy): domain Eukaryota; kingdom Viridiplantae; phylum Streptophyta; class Magnoliopsida; order Solanales; family Solanaceae; genus Capsicum; species Capsicum annuum. The sequence continues at coordinate 229,614,006 of NC_061122.1, read as the reverse complement.
CTAAAACATCTTAGTCAAATTAGTTTCTGAGACAAGGGTGTCATTATTTGGATGCTGGTTGTTGGAGGAGTGCAGTGGGCTGTCAAATGAAGCAATTGTCTGCATTAATTGTTAAATATTTATAAAATTAAAACGTGAACCATTGGCTCAAACGCAAGAATTGTTCGTTCCTTGTACTTGTTTGTTGATCCGATGCTTGTTTACTGTTCGTATCTTTTTCTCATTGTTGCTATGATTATAGCGCACATATTATAGGATGGAGTCTCTAGTTAGGTGGGTTGGGGGAGGTGGGTGCTTGCAGTTTGATAGTGTATCGTACTACTTCGTGGGTGCCTTATTTCTATTATTTCATCTCATCTCATGTTTTATTACGACCTTTTTTTACTGTCTCTGTGACTTGAGCCGGGGGTCTATCGGAAACAGCCTCTCTACTTCTTCGGAGGTAGTGGTATGGACTGCATACATTTTACCCTCCCCAGACCCCACTAGGTGGGAAATTACTGGGTATGTTGTTGTTGTATGTCTTGTTGGACATTGGGGTCTGAGCCTTAGGTAGGAGAAACTGTTTAAAAAACCGCCTTCCATCTCCTCTCTTGAATCTGTCACTTAAATCTCCGTGAATATCCGCTAGGGATGACTCTTCCTCTGCATCTGTTGCTATGGAACTTCTCCTTTCAACTCACATCATTCTTTAATCTTGAATGTACATGGATCGTTCATTTATCTCGTGCGTAGCCATGTCGGACAGGCATGTCATTGTATCCAAAGAACCAATGTGAATAGTTGATTGCAAATTTGCAGTAGTTTTCTTTGACATGCATTGCACTTGATATATTTTCTGGCAGTTGCCTTTTTTCGTGTAAAAGTGTCGTATGTGTTAATCCTTTGTCATCTTTAAGGCCAGAGCTTGCTTTAAGTATTTTTTTATCTTTTATCAGTTTATTCATTTTTTATTTTTGTAATATGTTTACTGACATCTTATAAATGCATTTACGCTTTTCATATTAAATGCAGAAAGATGGAAGCAGCTCTGATTACAACAGTTATTTGGATGCAAAGGTGAGGTGATCTGATCGTTATCTTTTGTATTTCTCCCGGGATTTTATCATGAAATGTTGTTTATAAGAGGTATTTGTCTGATGGACTATCACTCCAGCAGCGAGAATACTTCGTTTTTGGCATAATACATATACCAACATTCATACTTGGCCTTAACCGGCAAGTAAGCACTCCTACTTAGAGATTGCACACACCTAGACACGTCAACTTGGCCTCAGCTGGCAACTAAACACTCCAACTCGTCCTCCCTGGATCTCATGGACACCTGATGCCGACGTGGCATATGCATTCTGGAGGTGTCTAGATGTGCACTATCAAAGTTGGAGTACTTATCAGCTGAGGACAAAGTTTGAGCGTATGTATGTATTAGCCTTTGTTTTTCGTTTCACCCTTCTCTTCCGTGGTCACAACTCATGGACTGATGGTAAAACATGTAAGAAACTCTTTTGCTCGCAAAACTGATTTTGATCGGCTTAATCTTTCTGTCCTATGGAAATATGATAGAGTCGGTTGACGTGAGCCAAATACGTCATGTCACTGTGAAACTTTGAGCATCTCTAGTGTAGTAACATCTGTGCTTGGTCACAACGTTATATATATATTTTGTTTGCAGGGGGACGCCGACATATTCTTTCCAACAGATTTTTCGCTCCTGGAACGGATGGATCATTACTGCTCTGGATGGATGAAGCAGCAAAAAGATGGCGAGCCATTGAAGCGGGGAAAAAAAAGACGTACTCTATCGGTAATTCCTACTCTTCAGCTGCGAGAAACCACGTTCTCCTTTTCTTTCTTTCGTCGGTGTATATTCATTCATGTAAATATTTGTTATAGCTCGACACAGCAGCATTTATGGAAGAATTTGGTCTCCCAACAAAGACGAGAACTAAAGATGGATATAACCCTCTGCTTGACGACTTCAAAAACACCAAATTTTATTTGAGCGTTCCCACACACAACGTCAAATAGACACTTCTATAGAAATGTCGTTCAAGGAAGCTCGTAACACAAGTGTAGAGAGGACACTTCTCATCGTGACTTGAATTGATGAAACATATTGTTCAACCTTCAGTTCAGCAGCCGGAACAGTTTTTGAAGACGCTGGAGATAACAGAGTTGTCGATGTTCTTCTATAGCAAATGATACCGGGGTAGCCGTCTGGGGGAGTTTGTTTGATCAGATTAAGAATGTTTGTGATTCTTGGCTACGAACGTGTTAACAATGAGTATCAAGAGTGGTAGAAGAGATTGATGATATATATTTTTCACTCTTTAGAGTTCAACAAGAGAATTCACTTTCATAGCAGTTAAAATATAGCACTGGCAAATGCCAAACGTGTTTCTGTTTTTCTTTTTCTTTTCTGTTCTGTGCACTTCTTTAAATGGTCATATTTACAGGAAATAATGAGAATCTACTGTTTTATATTTCTGTGTTTCCTTTTCCTACCAAATTTTGGTTTGTAGACATCTTTCAAGCTAGTCCAGTAGGTCACGGGTTCGAGCTGTGAAAGCAGTCATTGATGCTCGTATTTGGGCGGATTGTCTACATTACGTCCCTTGTAATGCGTTCTTTTTTTGGACCTTGCGTGAACGCAGAATGCTGTGTATCAGACCGTCCGTCTCCTTTTTTGGAGCTTGCACGAACGCAGAATGCTTTGTGTATCAGACTGTCCGTCTCCTTTTTTGGAGCTTGCACGAACACAGAATACTGTGTATCAGGCTGTCTCCTTTTCTAGACCTTGCATGAACACGGAATGCTTGTGTATCAGACCGTCTCCTTTTCTGGACCTTGCGTAAAACGGAATGCTTGTGTATCAGGACGTCTCCTTTTCTGGACCTTGTGTGAACACGGAATGCTTTGTGTATCAGACCGTCTCCTTTTCTGGACCTTGCGTGAATACGGAATGCTTTGTGTATCAGGCTGTCTCCTTTTCTGGACCTTGCAAGAATGCAAAATGCTTTGTGTATCGGACCGTCTCCTTTTCAGGACCTTGCGTGAACACGGAATGCTTGTGTATCAGGTCGTCTCCTTTTCTGGACCTTGCGTGAACACAAAATGCTGTGTATTTGGTTGTCTCCTTTTTTAGACCTTGCGTGAACACGGAATGCTTGTGTATCAAGCTGTCTCCTTTTCTGGACCTTGTGTGAACACATAATGCTTTGTGTATCAGACTGTCTTTTTTCTTTTCCATGCTAGTCCTATCAAGTTTGTTTTAAAATTTTTGGTCTATCGATCAAGTGTGCTTCATGGAAATGAAGGTAAAAGAATGGTGAAGGCATATTTCGAAAATCTCTTAAATTTGTCAATAAATTTTATTTAAACACTCGAATTATGATCTATTTTGATGAGCATCCAAACACGTGATAGAATATGTCACAAAGTAAAATATTTCAAACTTGATTTTTAAAAGGTATGTGTCCAAGGTGTGTCATCTCCTTCTAGCACATCATTAATCATTTGGATTCCATCGAATCAATGTTATACACACTTCTTAATAATGGCTAGCATAAAAGTAATAAACCTTCTAGCCTTGTCAGGAGGGACAGAAGAGAGATGTTTTCTATCGGTCCAAAGTAAATATCACCCTTCATGTTTCCACGATTCGCTTATCGAGGAACAGAAAGGAAGGATTTGGGGTCAGAGCAAGTTGAATTGGGATGTAGAGCTGCAATCGTGATGGGGTGATCTTATCGAAGTCCATGGGAAAACGAGGAAAAGTCGTAAGCGATGTTTTCTATCGGTCAAAAGTAGAAATCGTCCCTCATGCTCCCACGGTTCGCTTACCGAGGAATAGAAAGGAAGGATTTGGGGTCAGAGCAAGTTGAGTTGGGGTATAGAGCCGTAAGCGTGATGGGGTGATCTTATCGAAGTCGACGAAAAACGAGGAAAGGTCAGTGCTTCTCCTGTGAGCGATGTTTTCTATCAGTCAAAAATAGATATCGCCCTTCATGCTCCTATGGTTCGCTAACTGAGGAATAGAAAGGAAGGATTTGGGGTCAGAGCAAGTTGGATCGGGGTATAGAGCTGTAAGCGTGATGAGGTGATCTTATCGAAGCCGACAGGAAAACAAGGAAAGGTCAGTGCTTCTTCTGTGAGCGATGTTTTCTATCAGTCAAAAGTAGATATTGCCCTTCATGCTCCCACGGTCTACTTACTGAGGAATAGAAAGAAAGGATGTAGGGTCAGAGCAAGTTGGATTGGGGTATAGAGCTATAAGCGTGATGGGTTGATCTTTTCGAAGTTGACGGGAAAACGAGGAAAGGTCAGTGCTTTTCCTGCGAGCGACTCCAAAGTGGGCTCCTTTCACTTGAAAAAAAAAAGTTCTAATATGATGAATTTGTTATAAAATAAGAAAGAACAAAGAAGAGGAGTAGAGAGAGTGGTTTTTATTTCTTCTCTTGAGGGATGAGAGATTATATGATTGTAAATACAATGAACAAAATCCCTCTATTTATAGGGGAAATTTACTCCTAGTCTGAGTAAAAGACGGATGCTTCAAATCCTAATAGATATCAAAGTAGATCTTGATAGACATTCACTATAATGTAAATACATTTATAACACCCCCTTCCCCGAATGTCTAATTGGTAGATAATGTGGCTCGTTAAAACTTTACTAGAAAAAAACCAGTAGGAAAAAAAATCTAGTGAAGGAAAAAGAGTACACATCTCTAATAAAACGTATTTCGGCTGCCTCATTAAAAACCTTACAAGGGAAACCCAGTGGGACAAAACCTCGTAAGGGAAAAGAGTACAGCGTGTATTAACTCCCCCTAATGAGAACATCCTTGACCTTTGCATCTCGATCTTATGCAGCATCTTCTTGAAAGTTGCAATGGGAGAAGATTTGGTGAATAAATCAGTCACATTGTCATTTGAACGAATCCGTTGCACATTAATATCATCATTCTTTTGTAGCTCATGTATGTAAAAAAGCTTTGGCAAAATGTGCTTCGTTCTATCTCCATTTATGAATCCCCCCTTAAGATGTACTATGTATGCCTAATTATCTCTGTATAAAATTGTGGGTAGATTGTCATATTTCACACCACATTTTTCTCGAATGAGATGTATCATAGACCTTAACCATACACATTCTCAGCTTGCTTCATGAATAGCTATTATCTCAGCATGATTCGATGAAGTGGCTATGATAGATTGCTTTGTATATCTCCAAGAGATGGTAGTACCACCACATATGAACTCATAGCCTATTTGAGACCGAGCTTTATGCGGGTCAGATAAGTACCCAACATTAGCATGATTAATAAGATTGGGACTGCAATCTTTAGAATAAAACAAACTCATGTGTTTTATCCCATTTTGATGTCTCATAGTAGGAGCAGAAATATACTTTGCTAACAAATTGACTGAAAAGGCTATAGGACTTGTAGTATTTGCAAGGTACATGAGTGCATCAATTGCACTAAGATATGGTACTTCATAACAAATCAAATTCGATATATTTTGAATTTCAACAAATAATCTATTGCTTTGAAAACCCTCCAAGAGTTCCAATGATGTTCAAGCAATAAGCTTATACATTATAAGGATTATAAATAAGTTTTCCAGAAACTTTTATATGCTTCAAGCAGTTTGAATCCTTAAATGTTTTCACATAAGTTTTGTCAAGTGACAATATTCAACATTTCATGAGTGACATCTTCAAGTGTCTGGACTGCAAATCAAATAAGTTTTACGCTTACCAAAATGCATCCTTTCATGTCACTTGATAAATATTTCTACGTCAGCATGCTTAAATAAACGTAGAATTCAGATCCTCGTAATCTTTCACAATATTGCGTCAATATTGTGTCAAATATATTGATGATATATCATTTCGTATCGGTTCACAATGCGACATAACATTTTGAGATCTCATCACTTCATTATTTTCAGGTACATAAACCTCTCATAAGGTTTCATAAAGTGTTATGTCATAGGCTCTTCAAGCGCATACTGCCTTCTTATTATGATTATTTGCTCCTTATTCTATGCAAGTACTATTTCATTTGGAATCGATTGGTCTATCACGCTTCCCGCATGCAGACTTTGTCCTTTAGAGACATAAAATAAGAGTACTTGCTGTTTAAATATGAGATGCGTTCGACATTTGACTTGAATTATCTTTTGAATGAGAATCTGATGATAATTTCTAACATACTTCATAGCTGTTTATAATCTCTCCCTTATGTTAGGAAAGCTAATATACATCCTCCATCTTCTTTGATGGATCCATCTTCGTGCATTATGGTATATTCATTAATCGTGTACCGCACATCAAAACTATTAGATGGAATAGTTGGTTCATGACCTTGAACCAATTGAGGGGAAGAAATAATCATAATTTATTGGTCTAATGCATATAACTGTTATTGTATGCAACATATCATATTTCAGATCAACACATGAAGCTTTGTTCTCATTAGCGATGGTTTAGCTATTTATCAAAGGCATTCAATGCCAAACCATCATCATCAAGATAACTTTCTTGATTGCACAATCTGAAAATTGTGTTTTTAACTCAATTTTGTTGAGCAAGCAACTTTATGAATGTCAAACTGCAGGTTGACAATGAATGTACATGTGATCATCTTATTGATGCATCTTTTCAACATATCACATGATAGGTGAATGGACACTTATTCACCTTTTATAATTTTCAGATTTGAAGGGATCCAAGCCCAATATTAGCTGGTCCAACCAACTTGTCACGAGAACAAACGACATAAATAATTCTTGAAAAAACTTCTAGTTCTTCAATACATGCACATCTTCGAGATGTCACAGTCATTCATATCAATTTATGAACTTTTATTCTAGTAAACTCCAAGTTTACCATGACATGTACTTTTTCTTTAGTAAATTTTAGATTTACTATTACATGAATAAATTTCAGATTTACTATTTCAGAAGTAGATTTCAAAATTATTCAAGATTTCAAAATTATTCAACCTCTTTCGGAGGTGAGTTGTGATACAATCACAATCAAGTGCACGTTTGCATTAATAAGTTTTTCATTCCCCAGGAATAGAATATAATCGTGCCTTAAGTCTATCAAATTATGATAGCTTATAACCTCTTTCAAGATTTTGCTACTTCAGAAGCAAATCGAGGCATACATATAATGTAGAGAATTTTTCTCTAGCATATCTTATAATCATATAAGCGTGTGAAAATATCATCACTTTTGATGATCATTATCATATTGTCCCTCCACGCATATATTCGTGCATTCAATCACTTGTCTTCTTTCAGACATATTATGCACTGCTACCGCATACACCTCAAGAATAAAGTAAGTTATCATATTTCAGACTTATCATATATTGCTACCACATTCACTTCATGGAATGGAGCATATTCAATGAGTCAAATTTCATGACTTTTCATCAAATACTCATTATTTTGCCTTAGCCATCATAGTATTATCAATATGGTGTATTGAGATTCAAACTCAACATCTTATCCGTATAAAGACGTCCTAGGCATGGATCGATGGGATTTGAACCCAACATATTATCATCCTTTTTGATAATATTGTTCTTGAGAAATAAATTTAAAATATAAATGGTACCAAATAATTTATTTTTCCTCAAATCCAATAATAATTATATTAGTAGTAGCAAAAGAAAGATAACATAAAGAATTACTAACCTTGAAATCCTTCAGATTTATAATCTCACCTTGTTTGACAGAGTCTCGTGCTGATAACGTATTATAAAATAAGAAAGAATAAAGAAGAAGAGTAGAGAGAATAGAGAGAGTGGTTTTTATTTCTTCTCTTGAGGGATGAGAGATCATATGATTGTAAATACAATGAACAAAACCTCTCTATTTACAGGGTAAATTTACTCTTAGTCTGAGTAAAAGATGGATGCTTCAAATCCTAATAGATATAAAAGTAGATCTTGATAGACATTCACTATAATGTAAATACATTTATAACATAATTCAAATTTTGCTTCTTGAGATTAAAATAAATTGAATTATTACATTTTTGTGACTCTTTCTTGTCAAGTTTAAATTGCAACAATAATATATTCAATGTAACTAATGAGTAGAACGTGACGGGGATTGTGTGTTCATTCTTATCCTACTTACGAAGGTGGAGAGTCTGTTTTCGATGAAGATCTAAATACAATATATCAAAGTCAAACATGAAAGAAGAGAACAGTAGCAACAATAAATAGTATGATAATCCAAGATAATGAATTTTTAAATTAACTCATATAGTTTTTAAATAAAAATGAGTCAAAATGGTAATTAAATAAATTTAAAAAGGCAATCAACATAAATTCAGATAGTTTGGAGCTTAATTACAGAGAATCTCGACATTTTGCATAATTGTTGAAAATTTTGATCTTGGGTCTATCGAGATACATAATTAGGCCCCAATAGTTTTTCTTTGTAAAAATTCATAATTAGCTCCTCATATATTTTTTTCGATTTTGAATCATTCGAGATATATAATACATCCAACGAAGATACATTTTTTTCTAAAAGATAAATAATTAGCTCCCGATATATTTTTCCTATTTTGGGTCTATTGAGATACATAATTAGCTTTCGATACATCCAACGAAGATACATAATTAATTGAGAATTTTATAATTATATTGTAAGGATAAAGATTTGTATTAATACGTTAAATTAAGGCGTATGTTTATATTATTTTTCCTTTAAAAATTCCATTATTTTAAAAATACAGACTTATATTTAATTATTATTATTATTTTTAACTTTTTTTGACGGGATAAAGAGAATCCTCTAGTCCCCTCCTCTCTTATCCAAATAAAAAAATAAATAAAAAGGCATTACTAATTTTAGTGTAAATTCACTCTCACCGGCGCCGGAAAAATTTATTCAACGGCGAATTTGTGGTGGTTTCCGGTGAACTTGTTTTTTTTGTTCTTGCAAATAAGGACCTCAAGTTTCTATAAGTTTCGAAGTAGTCCTTCTTCTCCAGCAAAGTTGATACTACTTCCTTTCCCGTTTATCATCGGTAGTTTTTTTTTTCTCTCTTGCTCTTTGTTGTACTTCAATTATTGTATTATTTTGCTGTATTTTTTTTTATGAACCGAATTATTTTAGTAAGTTGTTTATTATTCATGTGGAATTTTGCAATTTTTGTTTATTTATTAGCTTTTGTTTGATTTTTTATGTGTAGAATGGTTGAGTTAGGAGTTGGCAACAATTTTTTTTTATTGTTATTATTATTATTTTCTTGCAATTATGTGGTGTCCGGGCTAGTTTGCACGCACCTCTATTAGTTCCAATAGCTAGCAAGATTTTTTTTTTTAATTGATAATCGTGGTATCCGGGCCATCTTTTGTGTATGTTGACCTCTCATTAGGAACAGGTATCATGTAACTCTATCCACTAAGGCTAGAATAGATGAAGATAGTCGAAACTCCAACTTACAAAATGATCATCTGGATACCTCCAAAATTTGCATGTCACGTCAGTATCGAGTGTCCATGAGATACAGTGAGGACAGAGTTAAAGAGTGTTTAGTTGCCAAAGTTGAGGGGTCTAGACGTGCAGTCTTAAGAGTGTTTAGTTGCCAAGTTGAGTAGGTGTCTAGACGTGCACTCTTAAGAGTGTTTAGTTGCCAAGTTGAGGTGTCTAGACGTGCACTCTTAAGAGTGTTTAGTTGCCAAGTTGAGTAGGTGTCTAGACGTGCACTCTTAAGAGTGTTTAGTTGCCAAGTTGAGGCGTCTAGACGTGCAGTCTTAAGAGTGTTTAGTTGCCGAGTTGAGGCGTCTAGACGTGCAGTCTTAAGAGTGTTTAGTTGCCGAGTTGAGGCGTCTAGACGTGCAGTCCTAAGAGTGTTTAGTTGCCGAGTTGAGGCGTCTAGACGTGCAGTCTTAAGAGTGTTTAGTTGCCAAGTTGAGGCGTCTAGACGTGCACTCTTAAGAGTGTTTAGTTGCCAAGTTGAGGTGTCTAGATGTGCAGTCTTAAGAGTGTTTAGTTGCCGAGTTGAGGTGTCTAGACGTGCACTCGTAAAAGTGTTTAGTTGCCAAGTTGAGGTGTCTTGACGTGGACTCGTAGGAGTGTTTAGTTTCCAAGTTGAGTAGGTGTCTAGACGTGCACTCTCAAAGTTGGAGTATTTACTTTGAGAGTTACTTGCCGTGTTTTTGTCCCTGTTAGGATTTAGAGCTAGCAACAAGTTTTGCAGAAAGAAAAAGTATATCAATTTTTAAACAAGTTTCGAGCTTTGAAGGGGAGCCTTGGAGTAACTGGTATAGTTGTTGCTATGTGACCAGGAGGTCACGAAGAATTTTATTGCAATATGTAGAAATAATGGTGAAAAAGCGAACAGCAGTGGTGATTTCGATAGAGTTACCTTTGATGTGTTAACCGGAGCCCTAAAGTTTTAGCTTTGTGGCACTATTTGTGGTGTCTTTAATGTCAAATTTCATGCTTTTGTTAGTATTTTTTAAGTAACATGATTGGAGCTACGGTAACTACCAATCTAATACTCAAGTCTGTTTTCGTTTCCTTTTATTATTTTTTCTTCTTTATTCCGGTTTTTTCTTTTTGTCTTTGTGTTTTATTTTTACTTATGTCTTCCCTCTTCCCAATCGGCACCCATCAATTGTGTGTTTGGGGGTAGAAATTTGACAAAGGAAGAAGGGGACAGAAAAGGAGGAGTGAGACTAACAAACCACTAGTATGGTTGGGGATGGGACTTTTAGGCTGCAATGGTGATTGGAGGTTGGGCTGTAGGCTATTTGCTTGGACTCGTCAAAAATATCAATGGGTGCGTGTCGGAGTCGCTAAAAGTAGTGTATTTTTGAAGAATCTGACAGGGGTACAGCATCGAAAGTGACGAGTCCGTACAACTTAGGCTGTAGGAGCTGAATTGAAGCTGTCGGAGTGGGATGGCATAATGGGCTAATAGAGCTAGTGGAGGAAGGAGGAGGAAGAAAAAGAGAAGTAGCAGCGGCAGAAGAAAACGAGAACATAGAAACACATGTAAGAAATCCAAAGAAAACATACACATGACTTAAACTTGGAACGAAAGAAAAGAACTTTTTAGTTTGTTTTTGAGGTGGTAGACTTGCCAGCTGTAATGGCAGTTGGGAGTTGACCGGAAGACCTGAAGGTACTTGAAGAAGGAAAAGAGGAAGAGGAAACAAAGAAGATGTCTCGAGTCTGAAATAAAAGAGGAAAAAAATTGAACTTCCTCTTTTATCCATAGTTTTAGCAGAATGTTGGTGATAGTGAATATAAGGGTGAGGTGGCATATAATTTTTATTTCTTCGGTTTTGCAGATAGTTTATTCAAATTTTGTTTCAGAAAAATGCCGAAGATTTGAAAGTTTAAGGTTTTCGGTCCACTTTGGAAGACTAGAGAAGTTTAGTTTGTCTAATTTGTGATTTGCATTCATATTGTCTATCTTATTTTAACATAGTTTCTCTGGAAAGATGCCAAAGTACTGTTGGTCAAATTTTTCTTTATCACTCTAAAAGACTAAAGAACGATCGTTGTTTGTCTAGTTGTTTTTTCATACATAAATTTTTTATAGTGTTGGTCAAAGTTTTCTTTATCACTTTAAAAGACTGAAGAACAATCGTCGTTTGTCTAGTTTTGTTTTTACATACATAAATTTTTTTATCTTCTCTTAATGCAGCTGTGTTGTCCTTTGGCTATTTTTAGATAGCTGTGTTGCTGAGTTGTGATCGTGCACCATAGACTAGCTGTCGTTTCAATGGCATCTCTATCATGGTGGAATACCGCTCCCGCTACTGCTGCAATGACATCTTGTTCCCCTACTCCAACGTCCTGTAAAACCTCCAATTCATTAGCACTGCCGCGTTCTGTGTTTGTCAGCAAGCAAGAACAATTAATGAGACATGCCAAGGGACTTTTGGTTAAAACACAGCAACAGTCGAAGAAGAAGAACAATTTCACCTATTCCAGACGTACTATGAGCATTCAGTGTCTCTCGCAGGAACAGAAATGGACTCATGAAGGTTGCATTACCGAGTCACTCCCCAATGGCATGTTTAGGGTCAAACTGGACAACGCAGAGGTGGTACTGGGATACATTTCTGGAAAGATACGAAAGAATTTCATACGGTTGTTGCCCGGAGACAGAGTCAAAATTGAAGTAAGTCGGTATGATTCCAGTAAAGGTCGAATCACTTATAGACTCCGTGGTGGTCGAGAAGGGTAGGAGTCAGTGATGGTGGAAGGCAATTTTGTACGCGACCGGCGACCGGCTTTGCTGATGAACCACCATTCACCTGCTCCTATCCTTGCTTATGAGAAGAGAACCTAAAATGTATATTCTTATGCTTGAGATATTCATAGGCATTTACTTTTGTTGTTAACCTTTATGTTGTGATAGTAAACCAATTAGATTGGAAAAGCAAAACTTGTGCATCTTTTTGGCTATTTTGTTGATTGTTTTATCCTCATTTGAATTTATCTGCTGGTTTTTGTTGCCTATTTTGGGTTTATCCTATATGAACAACAAAGTTCACTTTTGCACTTCTTTCTTAACACCCCTCCTAGGAGCTCCAACCTTTTTTGGTTCCCTTAGTGACTCGAACCCACAAGATTCGGGTTGAAGGGGGAAGACGCTTTGACTTTTGCAATTCATTTCTCAAATGGACATTTAAACCAACAAATCCCTTCTGAGGAATTTGTTGCAGTTGTCTAATCTAATGTTCACAAGATGAACCGATATTTCATTCAAGAACTAAGTATGTTGAGATTGATTTTCATTTTGTACGCGAAAAAAGTAGCTCGAAGGGACCGTAATGTTGGTTCAATTCTTCACCAGCCTCCTTCAGTTTGCAAGGGTGCATTAAACTAAAATAAAAATCCAAAATTAATTTCTTGCAATATACTTATTTGTTATGGTCATAGCTAGATAAAGTGGCTAATTATATTATACTATAATGACAAAATTGACCTTCACGACCAAAGGTAGAATAATAAAATAGAAGGTTGGCTTTTCGCCGTGCTCTTTTTCTTTTTTTTTCCAATCATTCGGCGGAGAGGGAGGCAACTGAAACTTTAGAGTCGAGTTTACGTTCTTTCCTTTATAAGTTATAGGACAGAGAGAGGGCAGCAAATGAAACTTTCAAAGTCGAGTTTGCACTCTCTCATGAAACAAATACTATTGTATGAATCCATAAAATATATATCTAGGCTAAGCTACTTAATCTTTTTTTCTTTTATAAATTTGTTTTGGGGGCTATAAAAAAAAAATTATAAACACTATGGGTTTGGCTATATCTTTGTTTTCCCATAGAAAAAACTATTGAAGTACTTTATTCAAGGGTTGTTTGGTAATCCAACCCTCATCATCAATGAAAGAGAGACTTGTTAATTGTTGCAACTCTTGTTGGCTCAATTTTGCTTTCCATGGCACTCTTTTTGAGTTGTTTGATCCCATTCCTTTGCAATTTTCCTCAACAAATGTCAATTGTTTCCTAAATCATATGAAAAATAAAAAAGAATATAATTAAAATCAACACAAAAGTTATAAATGCTACCACAACATATTCAGTGTAGTTAGTTATACGAGTAAAGTCAGCGGAGGGTATAATGTGGGTATAATGTACGTAGACCATCCTCAACGGTAAAACCAGAATTTTTGCTATGGAGTTCAAAATATATAAAGAAGTAAACACACAAACTAACCGAAGGGGATTCAATATCTACTATATATATATATAAAATAATTTTAGCCATGTATAAATTGTATATTTTTCTACCGACGGTGTTCGAATGAACCCTCTGCCCAGCCTTAAGCTAGCTCCTGCCCTAACCACCCTATTTTTGTGAGGTAGAGAGATTGTTGTAGCACTAACTCACAACACGAATATATATTACTTGAGATAGTGAATTTCAAAGAGTAAAACATCTAGTACCCCCGAACTATGATCAAATTTGCTACGACACACAACAACTTCATGGAGGACCTATTACCCCTGAACTAAATTTTAGCGTATTTTTATCAATCTTTTTAGCTGACACGACATCTTTGATGTGGACCCCATTTTATGTAATAAAAGTGCCACGTTAGCGCAAAAGGATGACGAAAGTACGCTAAAATTGAGTTCAGAGGGGTAATAGAACCCCTGTAAATTAAAATTGGGGTGTGTCGTAGCAACTTTGACCACAGTTCGACAGGGTACTAAATGCTTATCTCAATTTCAAATATCTTAAATGACTTACTCTTTGCCAACAAATTTTCCAGCATCCCAACCTTGAGGTGTTGTAACACTAGACATGTTGCAATCATAGAAAATAACTCTTGCATAATCTCTCCATGGCCTACCCAAAAATGTTTGTCCATTTCCATTCACATCACAATTCTTGAACACAAATCCACTTTTATCATTAGGGTTTGATCTCCCTTGTGCTGTTATGTAACCTAATGATCCATCTAATGCATCTGCATTTACTGATATTAAACAACCCTGCATATACAACAATTAACACATGATTAATTAGTGCTTAATTATTTTCATTATAACAACAACAACAACATATTCAGTACTGTATTCCCACGCAGTGGAATCTGGGTAGGGTAATGTGTACGCAGTCAGTGGCGGAGTTAGGATATTCACTAAGGGGGTTCATAAGTGAACATACGAAATAACCGAAGGGGGTTCAACATCTAATATATCTACATAAAAAATAATTTTAACCATGCGTATATAGCATAATTTTTCGCCCAAGGGGTTCGGACCCCCTCGGCAAAGGGTAGATCCGTCACTGTACGCAGTCCATACTACTACCTCAGATGAAGCAGAGAGGCTGTTTCCGATAGACCCCCGGCTCATGACAGATAGCAGTATAATTATTTGCAGTATAAGAAAGTTTTAAATGATATATATTGTATTCTTTAGAAGAGATTATCAAAGCAATGGTAAAGTTGTTTATGTGCTATAAGGTGTTAGATCCATGCAATCGAAAACAGTAATTTTTGTTCAAACCTTATGTTATAATAAGAAATGCATAAAATATTTAGACATATTTGATTATGAATCAGTTATTGTTTTATGTTAACTTAAGGCCGTTGACCACGGGTTCAAGTTGTGGAATCAACAATTGATGCTTGTATTAGGATAGACCAATAACATGCAGGTATGAATGTGAAATATTGCGTGCAGAGGTGGTAGTAGAATTTCAAGTATTTTTTTTTTTTTTTGGAAACTCCAGGAAAACCCGCAGCCGCTACAATCTCTGCCACAGCCTCTGCCCTTCGGGTGAGCACTTTGTGCGCACTGGATAAACCCCTCACTATGAAATTGCTCGTAAACCACACAGAAGATGTAAACCGCACTAGGTAAACCCCGTGCGACGAGCTAGATTGAGGAGGCATCAGGGGGATCGATACCGCGACCTCCGCTTTGGAAGTCACCCCTCAAACCAACTCAACCACACCCGAAGGTGCTAGAATTTGAAGTTTATAGGTTCTAAATACACCATCAAATCTGTATCGTATTTTAGTTAGTGGGTTCAAAATTAAATATTTATACATACTTAATGAATTTTCTAATAATAAAAATTTAGGGTCTAAGCAAAAGCCATTAGATTCATCCGAATCAGTACCTAATATTATAGCTTCGTCCCTGACTAAATGGGCTGAGTTGACTAAATGTACAATAAGACCTCTCTATAACATTCATTCACTATCGCTGCTACGACACACTCCAACTTCACATAAATCATATTATCCCCGAACTCAATTTTAGTGTGTTTTTATCACTCTTTTATGCTGACGTGACGTCTTTATTACATAAAATGAGCTCACGTAAAAGGTGTCGTGTCAGCCAAAAAGGCTGACAAAAGGTGTCACGTCAGTTAACGAGAATGACAAAAATACGCAAAAATTTAGTTCAGGGGGTAATATAGCACCCTGTAAAGTTAGAGTATGTCATGACAAATTTGGTTATAATTCAGGAAATAGTAAATAATTTACTCATTCTTTTTTTTTTTAAATTTCTTTCGTTAATAATCTGAACAAACACCGATGTTATAAAAAGATTGAACCATATGATATTGTGGAATAAAATGGGAAGTAGTATGTTACCTCATAAATAGATTGACCATTACCAAAGATGAAATCAACAGCTCCTTCCATAGTACAAAGTTTAAAATAATGTCTGCCTTCAACATCCCATAATGTATCTTGTAATCCAAGAAATTTACAATTATAAAATACTGATTTATCTCCAGAAATCATTGCTGCAACTGCCACCACCCTAGGATTATTGTTGCTTTTTGGAGGATAATTATAAGAATTCTGATTTAAAAAAAATATATATATATACTTTTGTTAATAATTGCAAGAATAAATAAAAAAATGAGAAAAACATTTAGTACGTTCTGAACTATGACCAATATTGCTACGACATACTTTAACTTCACAAGGGTCTTATTACACCTTGAACTTAATTTTAGCGTAAGTTTTGTCACCCTTTTTAGCTGGCGTGACACCTTTGGCGTTGATCCCATTTTTATGTAATAAAGGTGTCACGTCAGTATAAAAGGGTGATAAAAATGATACGATAAAATTGAGTTAAGGGGTAATAGGACCCCTGTAAAGTTGGAATGTGTCGTAACAACTTTGACCAATAGTTCAAGGGAGTACTGAATGTATATGTCTAAAAAAACATAGTGAAAATTAGTTTGGTCCGTATAAAAAATAATGAATTAGTTCGGAGTACGATGATAGTAATAGTACCTTCCAATTATTGGTCTTAATTCGGATATTAATTTTTTAAATACTTTTAAATTATTGTAAAGGGTAGTACTAAAAATTAATGTTGCTCCAATTTTTTAAAATGTTACCGGGTGCATGTCAGGTCCTATCAAAGTATAGTAGAAGTATATTTTTGGAGAATCGGACATGAGAATGGTAACATTAATATTGGAGAGTTCACGCAACATAGCTACAAAACTAAATATTTTTTTTTTCTTTACTTATTGATGTAAAATCATTTTCTATTCAACGAAAGAAATTCCCATATTACCACAATTTAAGTAAATGCGAGATATAAAAATTCTCGCATGGTCAGACTACTTTTACTTGTTCAAATAACAATTAAGGTGAAGAACGACGAATCTTTTTTATAAGAGTAAATGTTCTGTTGTTTCCACCCTGAACTATACACAAATTGCTGAGATACACTCGAAATTTAGGAGGGTCCTATTACCCTGGGACTAATTAAAACCGTATGTTTGACAACCTTAGTGTCTACGTGGCACACGTGGCACACCAGTGAATCAACATACTGAAGGTCCACGTAGGCACTAAGGTTGTCAAAAATACGATTTTAATTAGTCCCGGGGTAATAGGACCCTCCTAAAATTCGGATGTGTCTCAGCAATTTCGCGTATAGTTTAGGATAGAACAATACATTTTCTCTTTTTATAATAAATAAATCCATTTTATAAGTTCGTTATTACGAGTAGTGCCTAGCAACAAAATATCATGTTAATGATGTATATATTTTTTTATAATGAAAATTATTTCAGAAATCTATGAAAAAGTAGTGGTTAATTTTCACTTACTATGAATGTAATACTTTCCACAATTGTATTGTCAGCTTCAGTAGTGAAAGTTGCATCAGTAGCAATTGTATCATGAGCATCCCAAGTCACAATGATTTTTCCAAATTCTTCACCTTTTAGATAAATATATGGATTCTCTCTAGGGATTTTCACTTGTTCCCTACATGCAATATCACAAAATCACATTAAAATAATATAATTAAGGTCAGTTCGGTTCGGTTCACTAAAGCTTTTGTCAGGGGCGGACTTAGGTGCACTTTTGTGGTGCTCTGGCACCCGTTAAACCTAACGCAGAGTAGGTATAATTATATAAGAAGTGTATAGAAATTGGTATTAGAGTCAAAAAAGAACCCAAGAAACCAAGAAGATAGCTGAGTGCTTTGGTTTATAGACGGAACCTTAAAGCTTTGGGCATCGATATGTGTTCGAACCTCCCTACGCACCCACGACTCCTAAATTCTGAACCCACCACTGGCTCTCGCTATGTGTAGATTTCAGAAAAGAGTCGAATCATATCAGAATCTATCGTACGTAGCCTTAATGTAATGACATTGTACATATATTTTTCGTCATCAAGTACAATCGTCTAGCTATTTACTTGAACTAAATGTTGTAACATGTGGGTTGAATCCTTCAAAAACAGTGTATTTTTTGGGAATTGAGCACGAGAAAAATAACATTTTCGAAGTGTCCGAACAATATAATAGTTTATCCTATGCAGTAACATGACAGACAAGTTGAATTGCACTGATAGCATAATCATTCTCTATCACTACTAACAACATAAATTAGATATACAAATTCTATAGTTAAACAATAAAATTCGAGTTATTTATGAGCTATTTAACAACAAAGTTTATAGCCAATTCTATTTTATTTTTGTAATATAATCGTGGTGTTTGAGGCAGCTCGCTCATGTCTCGACTAGCTCAACTAATTCCACGGATACCTGTCACCTCCCACCAGCTACATGTCATGTAACTTTATCTACAAAGACTACGACGTATGAAAAGAAATCACATAGTGTTTTTATCTCCGTTAGAATTTAAACAGAATATATAAACTAAGATAGTAAATTAATACCTATATTGACCAGCTTTGATGATAATACAAATCCAATTCTGATTATTTTGAGGGACAGAATCAATGGCTGATTGAATAGTTGCAAAATTGCCATGGCCAGATTGATCAACATATACTGTTGGAAAATGAAATTTTTGTTGTTTAAACTGAAAATCACTAATAATTCTTGCATTTCCTAGTTCAATAAAAACCATGAAGAAGAAGAAGAAGAAAAAAACAAGAATTTTATTGAAAAAAGAAATCATATTTTCAAGAAGAAAAAAAAAGGATATGTGGAAGGAAAATGAAATTAGAAAAATGAAGAAGATTTAAGATGAATAAATAGTTAAATACAAGACTAAAAATAAAGAAAAGGTTGAATAGAATTAAAAATTAACTATATATAGAGAAACCTTGATTTTATACAATTCCACATATAGAGTTAATTGGAAGGGTAAAAAAGGAAAGAATGTTTGTTTACATAGAAGATAACAGATATGATTTACAAGTAGTATTAATTACAGAATTTTAAGGATCTTGGCATTTTTAGTGATTGATTTATGATTGATAATTTAGATGGAAATAAAAAAGGAAAATGTGAAAAGTGGAGAAATAATAATGATTAGAAACTGAAAAAAAAAAAAAAGATTTTCCAAAAGTGTATAAAAAGTAAAGTATGGACGTTATAAATGGTGTTTATTTGATGTGGCTATTAACGTGAAATTTTTTAAAAAAAGTTCTCATTCATTGCACTAGATAAATGATAAATGATGAGCCTTTTTGGTTTGAAATTATACTATTAATTGATGAGTCTTTTTAGTTTGAATTATACTATTAATTGATTAGGCACAACGTGTACGTCGAGAACATAATCTCAGATAAGAATATTTGACAACATGAAATTTAAAAAGCTTCTCATTCATTAAACCAGATAAATGATGAACGTTTTTAGTTTAAATTATACTATTAATTAATGAGCCTTTTTAGTTTGAATTATACTATTAATTGCTTAGACACAACGTATACGCTGAGAACATAATCTCAGATAGAAATGTATGAAATCAAAAATTAAAATAGAAGGTTAGTATTTCGAAAGTAGTTGAGTGTTGTCGCATTCTATGTGAGAGAAAAAGTGGGGTAGCCTCTCTCCCCATGTCCGTTTAGTAGACTTATTTATTGATGCATATTACTATCTATCGTTGCACTTATTTTGTTCTTGCTATTTTGGTCTCTTTTTTTTACAATCATGCATCGTTTACTTACTGGGAGAGATAGGGTTAGGAATGAGACTGTTCAGAAAAAGGTGAAAGTCGCTCCGATGGAGGATAAGATGCGAAAAATGAGGTTGAAATGGTTTGGATATGTGATGAGGAGGAACACTAATGCCCCAGTTCGTAGGTGTGAGAGGTTGGTTTTGGATGGTTTCAAATGGGGTAAGGTAGACCGAAGAAATATTGGAGGGAAAGTGATTAGACGTGACATCAAACAGTTACAGCTTACTAAGGACATGACCCTAAATAGGAAGGTAGGGAGGACGCGGATTAGGTTAGAGGACTAGTGTGTGTGGGTGAGTCGTAGATAGGAGTTAGGAAGTGCTTTGTTATAGTCTGACTAATAGTCTTAGGGCTGTGTATATAGGTAGAAGCTTTTAGTTAGGATGGTTTGAGATTTGTGGGTGTCTTATTTTTGTTATTCCATCTTATTTCATGTTGTATTACGACTTTATTTACTGTTTTTTTGTCCTGAGCCGGATCTATTAGAAACAATCTCTCTACTTTTTCGGTGATAGTGGTATGGACTGTGTACATTTTACCCTTTCCAGACCTCACTATGTGGGAATACGCTGAGTTTGTTGTTGTTGTATCATATACTTCCCTTTTGAGCCAAGAGTTTTAGAAACAATCTATCGACCTTACATACCCACCTTACAAATGTACCTCTTTTCTTACAATCATGTTTCAATTACTTCCCTTTTGAGTTCGAGTCTTTTAAAAACGGTCTATCTATCTTACAAAGATAGGGACAAAGTCAACGAGTATCCCCTACCTTTCGTGACCCCACTTATGAAATTACACCGAATATGTTGATGATATAAATATATATATATATATATATATATATATATATATAATTATTTATACTAATACATATATATATATATATAATTATATGTTTAAATATCAATACACTCAGCAATATTCTCCATCTTCAACAGTATGTATTTATCACTCATTCATAGGGGGTGGAAGGAGGGGAGTATCATGAGTGCGGCCATGTACTCCATGCATAGGTTGAGTAGGCATGGCCTTCTGTCACGATCTAAGCCAAGGCTCTAAACCTGGCACACATCCGATACTATTGCCAGTATGAGCGAACATTAGAGTATGAAAGAATGAAAAATATCTCCTAAATAACCTGTAGAAAAGCATATACATTAGTGATAAATACATACCGTTGAAAAACATTTCAACAGTATGTATTTATCACTCATTCATAGGGGGTGGAAGGAGGGGAGTATCATGACGGCAACCATATACTCCATGCATGGGTTGAGTAGGCATGGCCTTTTGCCACGATCCAGCGGAGGCTTTGAACCTGACACACATTCGATACTATTGCCAGCACAAGCGAACATTAGAGTATGGAACAATGAAAAACATCTCCTAAATGTCTTGTTGCGTCCCAATTGTAAGTGTGACGCACTTCACACCCATAAAAAAAAACTACTAGACACGACTTCATAGACGCTCTAGGATACTTAAACTGTGATACCAAGTTTGTTACGACCTGACCCGGGCCCTTCCGTGGTCAAACGCCTCATTAGAATCTCTATCTTCTACCATTAGTGAGCCTCTTTCCTAACAGGTGGTTGGACGAAATATGATTTCTTTATATTTTTTTTTCTTCAATATTGATACTTATTAGAGGCTTCACGGATTGGAGTAGTTGTCCATCAGACTTTCTAATTTCCACTCTTTATTTATTATAACAATTAGTATTGTTGGACATTATGCGGTGCTAATAAACTTTGATGAAGTTTTATCCCTTGAGGAAATCTTAAATAAATTTTATACTATTTCCTCTTTATTCATTTGTATTAAAAGTATGCTCAGGTGATATGCTAGAACATTCGCTCGTAGTAGCAATAATATCGGGTGCATGCCACGTCCAGGATCTCGGCTCGGGTCGTGACACCTTCACACTTGAAAGGAATGCACAACAGGGAATAGATCAACCATCACATAAATCGCAGATCAAATTCTATCGAACCTAAATTGAACAGGTAAAAACACAAGAGGTTCAAGAGGAGACAACATCAGTATCACTAAAAACATGTTCAATTTCACCACCAAAAACAATGAAAGATTAATTGGTCTGCAGACACACTCAAATCTTCAACAAAATTGTATTTCGAATAACTATGTTCTCACTTTCAATACTTGATCGGAGCAATAACCGCGAGTTGAGGTCCAAGCTTCTCCTCGGCAGCTTTCTCAGCCTTAACTCTAAGTTTTGCCAACTGCTTTCTCCTGTCATATGTTACCTGAGCTCTCTCCTTCCTCTTGTTCTCAAGATCCTGTCGTAATCATGATTTACAGATAAGTAAGCGACCGTATGATGACCATGGGAATGACCAGAGAAGTAAAATTGATAATGAAAACAGAAAACTAGGATGCGTATTCATATATCGCATACTAGAATGAAAACTTTGAGGGCTTGACATACACAAATTGCAGAAACAGTAACCCGACTTATGAAGCTAACGACCTCATAATTACACGGATAAGGGCTATGCAGGAAAAAGGGAACACTAAATGATGCTGAGCACAGAAAAAATTCTTATCGATTATAACGCTAAGATGATCTTAATGTAATATCTTACAAGAATTATCTCATGATTACCACATTTTGTTCCTCTATACAACAAGAAACCAAGTTTAATATCACAAGTGGGATCTCGGGAGGGTGAGTGTATACAGGCAGACCTTACCCCTACCTTGAGAATGTAAAGAGGCTAATGATTTAGATGGTTCGGGCATGGGAGGAGGAGGTGTTTGGATGCCCCAGTAAAAAAAAAGGGAGGGGGCGGGGGGGGGGGTTGGCTATGGATGGTTTCATGCGGGTTAGAGGTAGGCCGAAGAATTTTGGAGAGAGGTGATTAGGCATGACATGAAGCAGTTGCAGCTTATGGAGGGCATGACCGTTGATAGAAAAGTGTGGAGGACGCGGATTAGGGTAGAGGATTAGTGTGGTGGTGAGGCTGGCTATGGATTGTTTCATGCGGGGTAAAGGTAGGCGGAAGAAATATTGGAGGGAGGTGATTAGGCATGACATGAAGCAGTTGCAGCTTATGGAGGACATGACCCTTGATAGAAAAGTGTGGAGGACGCGGATTAGTGGGTAGAAGTGCGTCCTTACTAATAAGGAGGAGTGCTTTGTGTAGTTGTGCCTATAGTCATAGTGTTATGTTATGCATGTGCCTTGTAGTTTATTGTCTGTGGTGTTTTGGTGGTGTTGGTGATCTCGAATAGATAGTTTATGATATTAATCTATGGCTGTCATGTTTCTTATATCGTTCTGTTGTGTGTTTTTATGTTTTTTTTGTTTGTTTGTTCGTTATATTGGTGTTTGTCCCGAGCCGGGGGTCTATCGAAAATAGCCTCTCCACTTCATTTGAGGTAGTGGTATAGGTTGCGTACAGTTAAACCCTCCCCAGACCCCACTTTGTGAGATTACACTAGGTATGTTGTTGTTTTATAAGACATCTGAAGTGAACAAAACAATTAGTAATAGAAATCTAAGAATGGGAAAACAACAAGATTATTAATAATATTCATTGGTATGGAATTTTGCTCGTCGATATATTTGAATTATATCCAAACCAACCGGGAAGAACCAAGGGGGTATGAAAAGGAGAAGATGAAGAAACTTACCTTGATAGTATCGTAATGGTTCCATCCAACCTCTGATGAAAGTTTGCCCAAGAGACAGTACTTGTGTCCTGCTTGGATCCTCAATACCCTAGTAAAAAAGTACAACGTTTTCAGTGTTACGAAAACAATGATACTAGAATATTTAAATTATCTCGGCAGCTTCAACTCACTTTAGAGCATCCGGAATAACCATCCTCTTAATCTTGTCATATGGAGGCGGGACTCCCTCATAAACCTTCAAGCGGGCAAGTGCAGCTGCCCCGCGCTTGGTCTTGTGGGGAATCATCCTAAGGTAACATAAAGAGACATAATCAGGGAAAAAGAGATAGTTCTAAACGGCCAAATCAACTAAAATCCTCATCAATCAAACAGGAAAACAGAACGAGCATGAGAGTGAGCAAGTGGATTGTGTCAATTACAAATGATAAGAAATAAGCATTGAACACCTAGACAACCATGCATGTTTAATTCTTAACAGGTCTTCCTAGTTCCTTCAGTAAATGCTCATCCAAGTTCAATCCGCAATTTAAACAAAACATTCATAGGCATTCAAACAAAGACGGAAGGCCCACACAAGCCTTAATTAAAACTCAACAACATACCTAACAAAATCAATGGACATCGAGGCAGATACTAACTACCTACAGGAAAGCTGAATTAATTGTTGTATACACCTGCTATGTTGTTTCTAAAATGAAATCGACGGAGCCTAGCTCTGCCAGTATCTGATATATGCATCCTTAATACAAATTTAAGGTAGCCCTTTAGACTAGTCAAATAATACTACATCGTTCATGTAAAAGATACATCTACAACTACAATAGTTATGCCTTAATTCAATACTAGTTGTGGTCAGTAAGGTGAATCCCCGTTATCTTCTACGCTTCTCTTTTGCTTGATAGATAATTATCTATTATGCTTCTATTGGCATTCGCTTCATTCCAATCCTTATACATAAATAAATTTAAGTTTTGTGCATTGTCAGTGTACAAAATATTACTCAATTTTTTCTTTTTCATTTTTTATGTAAAAAATTGGGTAAACTGCAATAGCAGGTCAAGTGTACCTAGGACAAGTGTATCTGATAGTGTAGAATAGTTTGTACATTGACAGTACACAAAACTTAAAGTCTACATAAATTCAAGGTTCTAGAACACAAGACATCCTAAAATATTCCCCTGAAATGATCTCGTGTAACAGCAAGTAGCATACACATCAAAATAAAAAGGGAATAACATGTATTGGACTTTCTAAAGGGTATTTATTTAACTAATGCATCAACACAATAGCTAGAAATTTGGAGCTAGAAATTTGGACTTTCAACATAAATTCAAGCTTCTAGATTCTAGAACAGGAGGTCCTTACGACTGAATCTCTAGTTACAACCAGCTGCATACACAATGGAAAAATAAAAAATAAAACCATACCCACGAATAGTACGCCAGAAGATCTTAGAAGGAGCACGATAATGGAAAGGACCATGAGAGGGTTTAGTATTCATTCTCTTCCTTAAAAATCTCAAATACTTCATTTTCTGTCTAACAAAACCACCAGATAAACAAATTTCTTCACATCTAACAACTTTTTGTCCATTAAGTAATTCTTTAGCTAAGATTGATGATAGTCTTAGCTAAACTTAGTAGAAGAGATAGGGTTAGAAATGAGATTATCCAAGATAAGGTGGGAGTGGTTTCAATGGAAGACAAGATGCAAGAAGTGAGTTTGCAATGGTTCGGGCATGTGATGAGGAGGTTCACAGATGCTCTAGTACGGAGGTGGGAGAGACTGGCTATGGAAGGTTCCAGGTGGGGTAGAGGTAGGCCGAACAAATACTGGAGGGAGGTGATTACACATGAAATTGAACGGTTACAACTTATGAAGGACATGACACTTGATAGGAACGTACGGAGGATGCAAACTAGGGCAAAGGATTAGTGAATAGGAGTGCGTCTGTAATAGTAGGGAGGAGGCGCTTTGTTTGTAACTAGGCCTGTAGTTTCTTGTTTGTAGTGTTCTGATGATGTTTGTGATCTCAAATAGATAGTTTATAGTATTATATGCCGGTGTCTTGTTTCTTTTATTATCTAGCAGTGTGTTATCCTATTTTGTTGTTTATTTTTATGTTTTTTGTTTGTTATATTGTTATCTGTCATGAGCCGATGGTCTACCTCCCCAGACCCCACTAATATGTTGTTATTGTTGATAGTCTCCCTAGCATATGGTGACGGGCATCCACCACAATATGCCTTGCGCTTATTCCAAAACCTAATACTACCATTTTTCCCCTCTCACCGTAATTAGAATGAATATTTAAATCTTCTTTTAGTCATTCCCAAATATTGAATACTCCATTTTAAACACAACAGCTATCGAAAACTAAAAATAATATCACATTCAAACACAATAACAATACCAAACACAACAATTATCAAAATCTCGAAACAACAAACGAAGCCGTGCAAACATACCCACGAATAGTACGCCATAGAATCTTAGAAGGAGCACGAAAATGAATAGGACCATGAGAGGGTTTAGTGTTCATTCGCTTCCTTAAAAATCTCAAATACTTCATTTTCTGTCTAACAAGTCCACCTGATAAGCAAATTTCTTCACATCTAACAACAACAACTTTCTGCCCATTAAGTAATTCTTTAGCTAATATTGATGATAATCACTTATTCCTGAACCTGGGACTCCCATTTTTTACTCTCTCACCGTAATTAGAATGAGTATTAAATCTTCTTTATATCTTTCAAGTCATTGTTAAATATTGAATACTATCGAAAACTAAAAATAATAACATATTCAAACACAATGACGATACCAAACACAATAATTAACAACAAAAGAAGCCAACCCAACGTACCCACGAATAGTACGCCAAAGAATCTTAGAAGGAGCACGAAAATGAATAGGACCATGAGAGGGTTTAGTATTCATTCGCTTCCTTAAAAACCTCAGATACTTCATTTTCTGTCTAACAAGTCCACCAGATAAGCAAATTTCTTCACATCTAACAACAACAACTTTCTGTCCATTGAGTAATTCTTTAGCTAATATTGATGACAATCTCCCTAGCATATGGTGTCGAGCGTCTACCACTATACGCCTTGCGCTTATACCTGAACCACATACCATTTTTGAAATTTGAATTACACGCGCGCACACAGTGAATTTGCTATGTTTGTGGAAGAGGAGGAGTGTAGGGTTTTGATTGGTGTTTAAATGGGCATTTGATTGAGTTTATATGATTTGGGCTTTTTTCTGTTTTTGGGCCTATTAGATATGGGATTAGGACAAACAACATAAATTTCGACAATTTTTAACTTAATTGCAGAAAATTCCATCATTTTACATAATGAAAAAATACATAATATAGTATATTTAAGTATTAAATTACAAAAAATAGCAACACTTTTATCAAATTACATTTTGTAGCATATGTATTTGTATTTTTGTAGTAACAGTTTGCAAAAATACAAAATACATATCGATCATAAGGGCAATAAAAATCATATATATTTGTATTTTTGTAGCAACATTTTGCAAAAATACAAAATACAACTTGCTATATTATGTAATTATGAAATTGTTGCTATGAAACTCTTAACTAAGGGGATATGTATGTTATTTCTGAATTTTACCCTTACATAATTACTAAGAATCCCGATTTTAAGTCTGTCGAGATACATAATTAACGTTCGTTATTTTTTTTCCATTTTGGATCTGTCTATATAGACATACATCAAACAAAGATACATTTTTCCTTTGTAAAGATACACAATTGGTTCCTTAAACATTTTTTTTTCGATTTTGGATCTATCAAGATAAATAATACATCCGAAGAAGATATATTTTTTCCTTTATAAAGATACATAATTATCTCTTGCTACAATTTTTTCGATTTTGAGTCTGTCGAGATTATTTTTTCCCTTTGTAAAGATATAGAATTAGCTCCTGATATATTTTTTTCGACTTTAGATCTGCCGAGATGCATAATACATTCAATGGAGATATATTTTTTCTTTGTAAAGATACATAATTAGATCTCGATATATTTTTTCTGATTTTGTGTCTGTCGAGATACATAACCAGCTTTAGATACATCCAATAAAGATAAATAATTCGTTGAAATTTTTGTAATTACTTTGTAAGGAATATGGTGAGTTAAGATGTATATTTGTGTTATTTTTCCTTATTTAGATGATCAATGGCTCACATGATTTTTTGATGAAATTAGTTGATTGAGTAACTAACTATATGTCTTGTATTTATTTAAGAGAAAAGACATCTTTCCTCCCTGAACTTGTCCTCCAAACTCACTTTAGCACTTAAACTTAACTTCCGTTTATTTACCTCCCTTAACAACTTTCAAGTGAATTAATTTCAACCTCAAAATCAAAATCTCATTCTCACACGGAGAGTGCACTACACACGCGCCACATCATTGCCAAATCAGTGCCACATCAGTGCCATGTCATTGCCACGTAAGAAATTATATTTTAAAAAAATTCCACACACTTACTTTTTATATATTTAAAAAAAGAAAGAAAAAAGATATATATATATATATACTATTTTTTATATATAAAATATATATTTTTTTAAATATATATATATATATATATTTAAAAGAGTATTTTTTTTTATATATGTATTTTTTATAAAAATATATATTTTATATAAATAAAATAGACCCCACCCCCTTTGTTCTCCCCCACCCTACCCCCTTCATTCTTCTTCTTCATAGACCCCACCCGCTTCGTTTTTTTTTTTCCTCCTTTTTCTCCCTGAAAATGCACATCGCACACACATTGCACACACAAAATCAGAGAAAAGAGATTAAGCGAGAGAGGAGAATCGGAGGGAGAGAGAGAAGAAACAGTGAGATGAGAGGGACAAGAATCGAAGGGAGAGAGAGAAAAAACAGTGAGCCGAGAGAGAGGAATCGGAGGGAGAGAGAGAGAGAAAAAACAGTGAGAAGAGAGAGATGGGTTGCGTTGAATTTTTTGGTGAGAAAATCCTCGCTGGATTTTGTCATGCAGATCGGAAACTGACTACACCAGTCGAAGATAGGTAAAATCGATCAAAATCCGTTAGCAGCGACTCATTTCGGTTTGTTCTCCGGCCAAGTTCGACGGAATTTTTAAAAGCAGCCCCACATCAACTGAAATTGATTGTTTATGATCTGATTCCGGTGATATTCGATGGGAGCGGGTGAAACAGGGTCGGGTTATGTGAGAATCTGATCTGTCCGTTTGCTATTTCTTAGTATCGAGTTGATTTTTTTTGTGGTTAAGGTTTTGTCGTTCGAGGTATTCCGGTCGAAGAAGTTAAAAATGTTTCTGATGAAGAAGATGAAGTTCTTTCTTGATTTTTCTAATTTTATATATACATATATATATATATAGAGAGAGAGAGAGATAGATAATAATAATAAAGTGGGTCCTTTTTAAAAAAAAAATTCACTCATTTTTTTTTTGCCACGTCAGCCGTAGGGGGTAAATAAACGAAAGTTAAGTTTAAGTGCTAAAGTGATTTTAGAGGACAAGTTCAAGGGGGGAGATGTCTTTTCTCTTTATTTAAAGAAGTACTAAGAGTTTAAAAAACTTACGTTCATTTGACGGTACAAAAATATGTGGAGCTCAACATGTCTGAAAGTACATGAGAACATACGTTTATTTGTTGATATTATTACCACTTACCAGTATTCAATATCGAGTCATTCATAGCACTACTATATCATGTCCTATTCATTACGGGTAGAAGTGAATTGATAAACTGAAGGACAAAATTCAGAAATAACATATTTATCCCCTTAATTATGAGTTTTATAGCAACAGTTTCATAATTACATAATATAACAAGTTGTATTTTTGCAAATTGTTGCTACAAAAATACAAATATATATGATTTTTACTGCCCTTATGATCGATATATATTTTGTAGTTTTGCAAACTGTTGCTATAAAAATACAAATACATATGCTACAAAATGTAATTTGATAAAAGTATTGTTATTTTTTATAATTTAATACTTACATATGCTATTTATGTACTTTTTTACTGCTATATTTGATAAGTAGTTAAACTATCACTATAACTAATAATTTGGGCTCAAAGTTCCCTATTTCTGAAATTTTGATTTCTCATATGGTGATTATTGTTTGCTTTTGGAGTCCGAATAAATTTAAATTTACACTAAAAATCTCACATTAAAATATATCTCAAGATTTTCTCAAATTCATTGAAAATTACATATAACAAAGAGATTTCGAAAATATATAACTGTAGCAAAAAAATTTATTGGGTTAAATTCCGACCCCCATAAAGGCGCAACGATCCGCATAATAACTTAGAGAGAATACGTGAAATAACTATGTTTCTTCTCTGACGATTAATCAACAATTCAAAGTGTTTTTCTGTGTATTCTTAATAAACCAATGTTTATATATAGATGTAGGATGATCTGTTATATGTATTGTGTAATTGTAAATTAAAGATGAAAATTTAAATTAAATTAAATATGTTAGATGATAGTTATATCTAAATCAAAAAAACAAAAAACAAAGAGAAACTAATCATGCATTAATTTACATCACAAAAGTAATCCGGAATCAATTAAAAAAATTCATATTATATATTAACAAGATAAGGATATACAAACCACCAAATAATATACCAAATATTTATACTCAAAATTTAGTTTCTTCAATTCATTTTGGCCCTATTAACATTAATAAATATTTTAAAAATTTGACCCCATTACACCACATTTTTTAGGTCCATGCATTATGACAAAATAACAATCGTCACTTGTATTGGACACAACATTAAAGTAAATGGACATATCATTTTCATGGTACACAAAAAACTATTATTTTATTGTAGTACTGAAAAAGAAAATCTTGTTTATTTTGAACAATAATTATACCATATAGTTTCAATTATTGTTTCTATATATTGATTTATGAAATAGCACTTAGCAATAGAGTAAAAAAAAAGGATAATTAAATAGAAGAAGAGTCATATATGGGAGATGATAATAAAGTTTTGAAAACATATGATGAAGTTTCTTTGCATAATAATCCTAATGATTGTTGGGTTATCATAAATGCTAAGGTATGTATACAAAACTTTCACTATTTCACTAAGTCAGTTCGATGCACAAAATATTTCGTATTTATGCAGGTTTTAGAGAAGAATCGTACTATCGTAACTTAGTAGCTTTTAGATTCGTGATGT
This sequence comes from Capsicum annuum, assembly GCF_002878395.1. Classification (NCBI taxonomy): domain Eukaryota; kingdom Viridiplantae; phylum Streptophyta; class Magnoliopsida; order Solanales; family Solanaceae; genus Capsicum; species Capsicum annuum. Next base: position 229,583,160 of record NC_061122.1, on the reverse strand, counting down.
GCAGGTCACGCGAATTTCCTCTTGGATCTAAATGAAAATTTTCATTTCGTCGAAAAAAATTAGGTTTAATTATATTATGTTGTTTGTATGTATGATCTCAAATGACATGTCTTATTGTATTTATGGAAGTCAACTTTGATCATGTCATATAGAGCAAAATTATGATATGATGATAGAATTTAATTTTGAAACAAATTTGTATTTTAGAAATTACATAAAAGTATTTAATATATGCAGGTATACAATGTAACAAACTTCCTATATGATCATCCTGGTGGTGAAGAAGTCTTATTGGAAGCAGCAGGTAACCCCCCACCCCCCAGCCCCAACCCCAAATCCATATATACAAATGATATACATATAAAAGTATATAGTGATTTTAATAAAATATCTACCGGTGCGTGTCGAATCCTTCAAAAATAATGTATTATGAAGAATCCGACACGGGTGCGACAACACTTTTGAAAAGTCCGAGCAACTTAGGCGAGAATGAATTGGTCGTATTTGATAAGGAGCGCTTTGAAACAGTGTAATTTTCTCCCTTTTTC
>NC_061122.1:229555942-229582512 GCF_002878395.1 Capsicum annuum | reverse complement strand
GGGTTCGGGCATTTTGTGGGCCAAAAATTGACCTGGGTGTGCCAGGGATATTGGAGAGCATCCCAGTATGGTCCGTTTGAGTGGGTGGAGCTATTTGAGTGGTCAAACTGTTGAAACACCGTAAACGGGGCATTTAAGGGCTAAATCGATGTGCTATAGCCAACGATTCCTGGGGCCAGGGGTCCTAGCGTACTGTGGGCCAAAAATCAACCTAGGCATGCCAAGGAGGTTGGGGAGTTTTCCATTATAATCCGTTTAGGTGGCTAGGGCCATTTGTATAGTCAAACAGGTGAAATAATGTAAACGGGGCATTTTCAGGACAAATCAGTAAGCTATAGCCCCCGATTCCTAGGATGGGCCCAGGGTCCGGGCGTGTTGTGGGTCAAAAATCGACCTGAGCATGCTAAGGTGGTTGGGGAGCATCCTAAAGTAGGCCTCTTGGGTGCACAGGGCCATTTGGGTAATCAAACGGGCGAAACAGCGTAAATGGGATATTTTCGGGCTAAATCGGTCTGCAATAGCCCACGGTTCCTAGGGTGGGCCTAGGGTCCGGGTATGCTGTGTGCTGAAAATCAACCTCGGCGTGCCAGGGAGGTTGGGGAGCACCCTAATGTGATCTATTTGGTTGGGAAGGTCCATTTGGATAGTCAAACGGGTGAAACAGCATAAACGGGCATTTTTGGGTCAAATTGGTATGTTATAGCCCACGATTCCTGGGGTGAGCCCGGGGTTCAAGTTTTCTGTGGGCCGAAAATTGACCTGAGCATGCCAGGGAGTTCGGAGAGCATTCCAATGTTGTTCATTTTGATGGGCGGGGCCATTTGGGTGGTTAAACGGGTGAAACGGTGCGAACGGAGAATTTTTGGGCCAAATCGGTGTGCTATCGCCCACGGTTCTTAGGGTGGGCCTAGGGTACGGGCGAGCTGTGGGCCAAAAATTGACTTGGTCATGGCAAGAAGGTTGGGAAGTGTCCCAGTATGGTCCATTTGGGTAGGCGGCCTATTTGGGTGGTCAAACGAGCGAATGGGGTGTTTTTAGAAAAAATAGGTGTAATATAGCCCACGGTTTTAGGGGTGAGCCTGGGGTTCAGGTATGTTGTTGGATGAAAATTGACCTGGGCGTGCCACAAAGGTCGGGGAGCATTCCAGTATGGTCCGTTTGGGTGGGCGGAACATTTGAGGAGGTCAAACGGTATAAATAGCATGAACGAGGCATTTTTAGGGCAAACCGATGTGCAATAGCCCATAGTTCTGGGATGGGATCGAGGTCCGGGCATACTGTGGGCCAAAAATCAATCGAACGTGCTAGGGAGGTTATAGAGCATCCTAGCGTGATCCGTTTGGGTGAACAGGGCTATTTGGATATTTAAACAGATGAAACCGCGTGAATTGGGTATTTTCAAGCTAAATCGATGTGCTATAGCCCACGGTTTTAGGGGTGGGCCCGGGGTTGAGCGTGTTGCAGATTAAAAATTGACTTGGGATTGCCAAGGTGGTTGGGGAGCATCCCAATGTGGTTCTTTTGGGTTGGCGAGGCTATTTTGATGGTCAAATAGGCAAAACAGTATGAACGGGATATTTAGGGCCAAATCAGTGTGCTATAACCCATGATTCTGGGGTGGGCCTGGGGTCCAGGTATGTTGTGGGTCAAAAATTGACCTGAGCATGCCAGAGAGGTTGTGGAGCATCCCAGTGTGGTTCGTTTAGGTGGGCAGGTCCATTTGGACGGTCAAATGGTCGAAACAGAGCAAATGGACCATTTTTAGGACAAATCAGTGTGTTATAACCTACGGTTCTGGGGGTGGGCATGGTTTTCGGGTGTGCTGTGGGCTGAAAATTGACCTGCACGTGCCTGGGAGATTGGGGAGTGTCTTAGTTTGGTCTGTTTGGGTGGACGGGGCCATTTGGGTGGTCAAACGGGCGAAATAGAGCATTTTTGGGCTAAATCGGTATGTTATAGCCCACGATTCTAGGGGTGGGCCAGGGGTACGGGTGTGCTGTTGGCTGAAAAATGACCTGGAAATGCCAGGGAGGTTAGGTAGCATCCCAATGTGGTCCGTTTAGGTATTAGGGGCAATTTGTGTTGTCAAATGGGCAAAAAGGCATAAAGGGGGCATTTTCGAGCCAAATCAATTTACTATAGCCCACTGTTCCAGGGTGGGCCCAGGGTCTGGGCGTGCTGTAAGCTAAAAATCTACCTGAGCATGCTAGGGAGGTTAGGGAGTGTCTCAGTATTGTCTGTTTGGGTAGGGGAGGCCATTTGAGTGGTCAAACGTGTTAAACGACATGATCGGGGCATTTTTAGGCTAAATCGGTGTGTTATAGCCAAAGGTTTTGGGGATGTACCCGAGGTTCGGGCATGTTATGTGTCAAAAATTGACTTAGGTATGCCAGTGAGATTTGGGAGCATCCCGGTGTGGTCCACCTTTGACTTGGGCTTGCCAGGAAGGTTTGGGAGCGTCCCGGTGTGGTCCGTTTGGGTGGAAGGGGACCTTGGGTGGTCAAACGGGAGAAACGATACGAACGAGGTATTTTTAGGCAAAATTGGTGTGCTATAGCCGATGATTCGACGGTGGGCCCAGATTTCGGCCGTGCTGTGGGCCAAAAATTTCCCTAGGCGTGCTAAGAAGGTAGAGAGCTTTCTAGTATGGTATTTTTGGGTGGGCGAGACCATTTAGGTGGTTAAATGAACAAAACGACATGAACGGGGCATTTTTGGTCCAAATCGGTGTGATATAGCCCACGGTTCTGGGGGTAACCCTGGGGTCCGGGCGTGCTGTGGGCCAAAAATAGACCTGGACGTGCCAGAGAGGTTGGGAAGCATTCCAGTGTGGTTCATATGGGTGGGCGGGGCCATTTGGGTGGTCAAACATAGGAAACGGTGCAAACGAGGCATTTTTCAGCCAAATCGGTGTGCTATAGCCTACGGTTCTGGGGGTGAGCCCGAGGTCCGGGACTGTTGTTGGTTGAAAATTATCCTGGGCATGACAGGGAGGTTGGAAAGTATCCCAATGTGGTCTGTTTGGGTGGGTAGGGCCATTTGGGTTGTCAAATGGGTGAAAAGGCGCGAATGGGGTATTTTTGAGCAAAATTGGTGTGCTATTGCCCACGATTCCTGGGGTAGGCTCGGGGTTCGATGTGCTATCAGCCAAAAATTGATCTGGGTATGTCAGGGAGTTTGGGGAGCATCCCAGTGTGGTCCGTTTGGGTGGGCGGGGTAATTTGGGTGGTTAAACGAGCGAAATAATGCGAACGTGGCATTTTCGGGCCAAATTGATGTGTTATAGCCCACGGTTCTGGGGGTGGGTCTGGGGTCTGGGTGTGCCAGGAAGGTTAGGGAGAATCTCGGTGTGGTCCATTTAGGTGAGTGGGGATATTTTGGTAGTCAAATAGGAAAAACAGCACGAACGGGGCATTTTTGGGCTAAATCGGTGTGTTATAGTCGACGATTTTTGGGGTAGGCCCGGGATCCTGGAGTTTTGTTGTCTAAAAATTGACCTGGGAGTGTCGGGGAGGTTGGGGAGATTTCCGGTGTGGTCTATTTAGGTGGGCAGGGCCATTTGGACGATCAAACGGGTGAAACAATGCGAATGGGGCTTTTTCAGGCCAAATCGGTGTACTATAGCCTATGATTCTAGAGGTTGGCTCGGGTTCGGGCGTGCTGTGGGCCAAAATTTAACCTGGGCATGCCAGGGTGGTTGGTGAGCATCCCATTATGGTCCATCTGGGTGGGCAGGGCCATTTGGATGGTCAAACAGGCAAAATGGCGCGAACGTAGCTTTTTCGGGCAAAATCGGTGCGCTATAGCCCAAGGTTCCAGGGGTGGGCCTGAGGTTCGGGCATGATATGGGTCAAAAATCAACCTGGGCATGCCAGGGAGGTTGGGAAGCATTTCAGTGTGGTCCGCCTAAGTAAGCGGGGCCATTTGGGTAGTCAAACGGGAGAAACAGCGCGAACGCGATATTTTTGGGCTAAATTGGTGTGCTATAGCCCACGGCTCCAAGGGTTTGCCCGAGGTCCGAATGTGTTGCGGGCCAAAAGTCGACCTGTACATTCCAGGGAGGTTGGAAAGCATTTTTATGTGGTCCGTCTAGGTGAGCGGGGTTATTTGGGTGGTCAAATAGGCAAAACAGCACGAACATACCATTTTTGGGCTAAATCGGTGTGCTATTACCTACGGTTCTGGTGATGGGTCTGGGGTTCGAGCGTGCTGTGGGCCGAAAATCGACTTACGCATGCCATGAAGGTTGAGGAGCGTCCCAGTGTGGTCCATCTAGGTGGGCGGGGCCATTTGGTAGTCAAACGGTGAAACGACGCGAACACAGTATTTTCGGGCCAAATTGGTGTGCTATAACCCACGGTTTTAGGGGTGAACTCGGGATTCGAGCATATTGCGGGCCAAAAATCAACTTGGGCGTACTAGGGAGATTGGGGAACGTCCCAATGTGGTCCGTCTGGGTGGGTGGGTCCATTTGGGTGCTCAAACGAGCGAAACGGCGTAAACACAATGTTTTCGGGCTAAATCAATGTGCTATTAGCCATGGTTCCAGGGGTGGGCTCGGGGTCCGTGCGTGATGTGGGCCAAAAATTGACCTGTGCATGCCAAAGAGGTTGGAAACATCCCAGTATGGTCCGTTTGTGTGGGTGGGGCCATTTGGGTAGTCAAACGGGCGAAACAGCGAGAATGGGGCATTTTCAAGCTAAATCAGTGTGCTATATAACCCACGGTTCCGGGGTGAACCCGGAGTCCGGAAGTGTTGTGGGTCTAAAATCAACTTGGGCGTGCCAAGGAGGTTGGGGAGGTCCCAATGTGGTATATTTGGGTGGGCGGGGCCATTTGGGTGGTCAAACGGGCGAAACAATGCGAACGGAAATTTTTCGGGCCAAATCAATTTTCTATTGTCCAAGGTTCCGGGAATGGGCCCGAGGTTCAAGAGTGTTGTGGGAAGAAAATCGACCTGGGTGCGAACGGACAGTTTTGGGTCAAATTGGCGTGCTATAGCCCACGGTTTCAGGGGTGGACCTAGGCCTCGACGTCGTTTTTAGCCAAAAATCAACTGGCGGCCACCCAGCTGGCTGGGGAGTAGGTGAGTAATTAATTTTAGAATGAGTTTATGTCATGTTTGATTGAAATTAAATGGTGAGATAACTTATTCCAATATTTAATTATTTTGATATTGTAGTATTATTTTTATCCCATATGAATGATAGAATAACAATCTCATAATTTATTCCTCTTATTTTCTGGAAAAATTACATATTATAGACAAAATACTATATTAATTACATGATATGGTTCATGTTTTAAAAAATTACAATTCATAGTCATTTGGTAGTTAAAAGTTAGATTTTTCTGTGGGCCCTTTATACAAATATATTAAGATGTGTATATATCAATTTTCTCTCTCATATATTTATTTTTGGTATTTTTTTTCTATTCTCTTTCTATCCTATTGACTCAAAAAAAAAGAGGCAACAATGGAATATAAAAAGAAAAGATTTTTGATGATATCTTCTTCAACTATTTTTTCCTTAATTTTCTCTCAAAATCACTCTAATATCCTTGATTTTAAATTAAAGAAACGAAAACATTGGCAACATCATAATACATGATTATTCAAGACATCTTCTTCAACTTTTTTCTCCCTATTTTTCTCTCAAAGTCACTCTAATATCACAAAATATAATCCTTGATTTCTCTGTGATAAATTATTTTTGCAGATTTTTCAGCACAGAAAATCAGTTTAGGATATTTATTGACATTAGATTTAATTTTTTTAAAATTTTTATATATTATGTCAGTTAGTCGTTAAATTTCTTCGTTGTTCATATATTTTACAAAGAAAAATAGAAAAGGGGGAGCACTCCCCCTTTTTATAATTTTTTTGTTTTTGCGAATTTTTATTTTATAATATAAATTTTTATATACTATGTACTTCACTTCCCCTTTTTCTTGTGGATGATTTATCAAAAAAAAAAAAAAAGGAAAGAATTTTGCATCTTCTAGCAAGGCGGAAAGGAAAAAATATTTTAAGGTATCTAAATCTAAATGGGGAGCAATGAAGTTGACAATGATTATGACGTCTTTTTGTGTATATTCTCATGAAACAGAATTGTTAGTCAATATACATTTTTGTGTCAATATATGTAGATACGTATACTTGATTTTTGTAGAATAATGCATGCATATATATATATATACAAAATTAGAGTGTATATATGTATATACAGTTTCTATTTTTTATATATGTATATACAATTTACAGTTATGTATGTACAGTTAACTTTCACATATACATTTTGAAAAATAATGCATATGTAGATATATACAGTTTTAGAGTGCATATATGCATATACATTCAAATTTGTTATTATGTAAAACATTAAAATTTGTATATACAAATATACAAACAACATATATACAAATGATAAACATATATGTATATGTTTATTTCATTTGCATATATGTATATACAGATATACAAACAACAGATAAATAAATATGTATATTTCATTTGCATGTATATTTCGTTTACAAACAACATTCAAATTTGTATATACAAATATATAAATAATAAACAACAATTTTGATCTGAATATATGTATATTTCGTTTGCAATATCATTTACAAACAACATTCAAATTTGTATATACAAATATACAAACAACAGATATACAAATAATAAACAACAGTTTTGATTTGAATATATGTATACTTCATTTGCATATATGTATATATAGATATACAAACAACAGATACACAAATATCAAATTTATGTAAACTAATATACAGATATACAAACAATAGATATACAAATAATAAAAACAATCTTTGTAACCTTTAAAATAGATATACAAATACATTTATACACTTATGTTAACAGATAAACAAAAATTCAAATATACTATTAGTAGATATACATAAAAAAAATATTAAAAGACTGTCAATTGTATATTATGAAATATGCAGTAGAGTAATGAAGGAACATATCACACAAATTGCTATTACAAATGGAATTTAGAAACAAAAAAAAAACTAACACAAACAAGGATTATAACCTTTTAACAACTTCCGTGAAAAAAAAATTAAAATTATGAAAATAAAAATTGAATACGAAAATTGAAACAGAAAATTACAATTGAATTTATTGTATACAAAAATAATAGTAATTACAAAATTGACAATTTGAAAGTTTTTGAAGTTTATATTGTGCATTCAATTTTGAAAATCTAATTTAAACCAATAATAAAATCGATTTTCATTATGTTGAAACTGGATCAATTTTTATTGCGTATTAGATTCAAAAAAAGATTTCAGTACATAAATTCAAGTAAAACAATAATTTGCATAAATCGTATATACTATAATTTTGTATGCACAAATTACCAACTTTCTCCTGTAGATCACAATTTAAAAAAAATTATCAACTTTTGAGGGAGTAATTAACGCATAAATTCATATTTATTGATCTGTTATATCAGAGAAATAAATAAATAATTGGAGAAGATTAAGGGCATTTATTACATTAAAATTTCGTTTTTTATCTCTTTTTGTTGTTATGAATTTTTCCTTCTTTTTTGTGTATATATACATAAAACTGTCATTTATTTTATCTATGAATTGTAAATATGAAATTTAAACTAGAAAGTTAGTTATAGATACTCTAAGGAGACTATATGTGAAATTTTACCTATTTTTTTTAGTTAAATGATTTTTTCTCCTTTTTATTAGTTTAGTGAATGACAAAAAGTTTGAATCATTTCTTTAAAAATTTTCGCACTTTTAATATATTATAGATGTAGATATTAATTGATATAAAATTTTTCACACTTAATATATTATAAAATTCGCCTTGTGTTTAATTTTACACGATCATATTTGACTAGGCACAAAATTTAATCCAAGCTGAGAACACCCATCAAAATGTATATATATATTTAGATAATACATAAATATAATCCTAAACTTGACACCAAATTATAACTTTGACCTTAAACTTTGATAGTGCACAAATATGACCTTTAACTATTCAAAACTGCACAAATATGACCTCCGATCCTACGTGGCAAAACGCGTGTTCAACATGCAAAACTGAGCGCGTCCAGCTTAAAATCTAAGGGCATAATACATAAATATGACCCTAAACTTTGACAGTGCACAAATATAACCTTTAACTATTCAAAACTGCACAAATAGGACCTTTAAATGACTTTTCACTATTATTTTTTCATTATTTTCGGCTCAAAGATGAAAATGGCATCTAATTTCTTTTGTCATTGCGGTAAAAGAGCAATATTGAAGATTTATTAATTAGGTAGGTCAGCCTCATACGAAAAATCGCGCGGGTATGTCTATATATTATAAAGCAGAGGTCGAATTTGAGTTATATAATATATCTAAATATTAAATTAAAGATGAAACTATACTAATAATAAGAAAATTATAGTTTTAATAAAACGTTATTAAATTAATGTTATTAAGGATAGTAGTAGTAATATATTAAATTAACGTTATCAAATTAATGTAATTAAAATGTTATTAAATTAACGTTATTAAATTAACGCAGGGGGGCCTACGTGGTTGCATGGGGTTCACCCGAACCCCCTCAGTAAAAACATTACGTTGTACACATATAAGTTAGAAAATGTATATTTATGTATGTATATTAATGTTGAACCACATGAAACAAGACATTTAGATAGTTCGATGGTGTTATTTGCTCTTATTGGGCGCTTCCTTCAGCCTACTGCGTGGGTTCGATCCGTGCTAGTGGCTGTTTTTTTTTTAATTTAAAAAAAGTTAGGTGCTGCTGCTATAGAAATAAAAAAAAAAAAAATAATAATAACAATAACAACAACAACAATAATAATAATAATAATAAAAACGTTGTCTTTTTAACACAAAAAGCAAAACTTTGACAGTGCACAAATATGACCTTTAACTATTCAAAACTGCACAAATATAACCTCTCTCCAAGTCAGCCCTTTTAACGACGTGGCACCGTGTGATTGGAGTGGCTTTCCACGTAGGCGTGAGTGAGACTCACACATGGGGTTGCAAAATCAGAGGTCATATTTGTGCACTATCAAAGTTTAAGGTCAAAGTTATAATTTAGTGTCAAGTTTAGGATCATAGTTATGTATTATCTCTTCTTTGTTTTTTCAACCATCAAAATGTATATATGACATGTACTCTTTGAACAGTTCAAAGGAGTAATAAGGAATTAACACACAACATACACATACATTAAATTAAAACATAATATAAGTACACACTCAGTACACATGTGATGATGTGATATATATGGATCATGAAGATCAATATACACCAATCTGCCTTATTTAGGATATCTACTATTGATATCCATTACATTAATCTATTCAAAGCGATAAATTAAAATATATAGTACATTCGAGTAGTCACTTATTTTAGCTTATAATAAAAGTGAGACAAATATTATGAATATATAAGACCTTAAAATGACGGGATAATTCAGTGCACTAAAATGATCGCTACATACTAGCTAGTGCAACCCATCCTTCCCTTAAGCGGCCTGTAGGCGCAAGTGTTACACATAAATCCATTGCAATCATCATTACTTTCACAACGAGAGCCACACCCTCCCAACCGGTTAAGATTTGGGGGTAACATCTGCGCAAACACATTGAATTCATCAGGTAGATCTCGCACAGCCATCACTTCGATGTTCGATGTATGAACTGCAAGGACAAAATTGGTGCGCAAAGCATTATGAAAAGGGACACATATATAACATGATCACTAGTCAAATTATTGAAAATAAGTATAATATATTTAAGCAAATATAAAAATCATTACTAAAAAAGAGAAATTTAATATGGACAAATGCATAAAGCATTATGAAAAGGGTCACATATGTTAATATAACATTATCACTAGTCAAAATATTGAAAATAAATATAATATAATTAAGCAAATATAGAAATCACTTCCAAAAAAAAGAGAAATTTAGGATGGACAAATTCTGTAGATAAATAACAAAATTAGTCACGAAGTTATTAAAAGAATGTGCAATAAATTAGTGACGAAATTCAAAGCTAATTCTATTATATAACTAAATTAAGGATGATGAATTAGCTGACCAGCCAGTAGTACCACTACAAGGAGAAAGCCAACCAAGTTAACAGCTAGATTGTGAGATTGAAGCTTTCTTGCCATGATTTTTTTTTTTTTTTAAGAAGAAGAGCTAATTAATTGTGTGTGTATTTTCTTGCTTATGAAAGACCATATATGTAGGCCTTTTAAATTGTTTAGATATACAAATATATATTCTTTTTAACATAAAAAATTTATCTCTTAAAACTTCAGACTTAATTGGATGCTTGTTGCCCATGTGCTCCCTCGTACACATTTTCAGTAAAGAAAAAGAAAGCACAATTAGCAACATTGCTCAGGTGATGGACCACATCCATATGGTTCCCATTTATTTGGGACTGAATCTTTGTACCCTTTGAATAAATAATTTAATATATAATTAGGTGTATTATTTAATTTCTTTTGAGTATGAATATCATGCAGATAACGTATTAATTTAATTCTAAAAAATATGTACTTAAAATATCTAAGCAGAGGGACCGTCACTTCATGTGCTCTATAATGTCTAAGCTAATTTTCTTTTGCTTGTGACTGTTGGATTCAAATGCACATTTGAGTGAACACGATCGTATAAATAATATAGTGACTTTTGCGAATCGGATGTCAAATTCATAAAGACTTGGTAACTTGAAAAAAATCCAACTAGAGTAATACTATGAAATTAAACGAGTACGATTGCAACCAAGAATAAGTTGCTTTTTATATAATTCTAAATTAACAATAAAAGCAAAAACGTAATGAATGGATTGTAGACAATACTAGGAAAGAATTCCAGGGTTAAGGCATAATTCACAATCATGTATTGCATTGCTTTCTCGTCAGCTAAGTTGTCTATTTAAATTGTTGACTTACGATGTTGATTATATGATTCAGAAATAATCATTCTCTAATCGTCTATTTAAACTGACTTCACAACTACATTGTGAAGCTGCGATGTAAGAAACTAATTCAAAGTATTTATATGTATTCCCGTTTCGCAGTATTTTAAGTAAAGAAAGAAAAAGAGAGATTACGAGAACATTTGATGTTTGCAGTGAGGTTTGGTATTCTCATAGCTTATGTGAGTGATCCTTTGTTACTTTTAAAAGTTTCACACCTCTTAAAAATATCATTAACTAGAAGGTAATTTAACTAAATTATTCTTATTTATTACTCATCTTTATTTAATATTTCTCTTCTTCTTTTTTTTGCACTATCTTAATGGTGGCTGGTGATGGGCGATGAAAATACGAGGGAGATGGTGAAATTGGGTTATTAAGTTGTTAATTTTGATGGTGATAGTAGAATTAATAGGAATTTGTTGGTTGTTCATGTTTTGGTTGTTGTGGAGAAATCATTGTCGGTGTGATTTTTCTCCATTAATTTCCAGCAAAAATATTTATTTTAATTAATTTTTCTTACCTCGTTATTTTAAGGAGTAAATAAATTCACTTTTATATAATATAAGTATGTAGTAGGTCATGATAATAATTTAAATGTGTAAATGACTTTTCGAAATAAGTTCGAGATGAAAATGATGACTTTTTCTTATTAAAATATGAAATGTGAGGTAATTAAATAAAAGATGTGGGATAATATGTATATATGTATATGATAAGGATGCTAGTGGTGTGATGTAATTTATCCTAAATTTTTACTTCGACGCATGGTCTGTCAGGCAATGACGTTACTTTTTCTAGCCGTCTGTTCAAATTATTTGTTTCCGTATATAGTGGTGGACTCAAAATTTAGAAATTAACGATACTTAAGAGGTTTGAATACATATATTGACATCTAAAATATGAAGATTTTGCTTGAAAAATTAAACAAAGCACTGAGTTATCTTTTTAACTTCAAAGAGTGATTTCTTCATTATGAATCACTTTCTATATATTTCTTATATAATTATACCTAAACTGTATTAATTTTAACGAGTGACATAGCATTGCATACTTACACCTAGGTTCGGCCCCACCCTCACGCAATAATTTTAGAGAAAAAGACACCACATAGTCATTTTTAAAACAAATAGTCCAAGTTTGACATTCTGCCAAAAATTAGCCAGTTTGCTTTTTTTTTTTTCCACATTATAGTCATTTTCTAATTTGGGTCATTTTGGTTCATGTTGTTCAGATACAGTTTATATACCAAATTGATACAGTTCATATACAATACTGATACAATTTCCAACTTGGACCATTCGGCCCTTTTCTAAAAATATTTTAATTTTTTTTTTGCTACAAATTTTTTAACTAAAAAATATTCCACTTTTTTTTTGTTATTTAAAAATAAAAATTAAATATAATTGTATAATAGTGATATAATTGTTATATAAAATATGTATCTATGTAAGATATATGTATAGAAATTGGATAGTTCTATCAAATATGTATATGTATAAAATATATATACAAAAATGTATAAAAAGTGTATAAAAATTATATAATTGTTGTACAAAATGTGTAAGAAAAAAAAATATACAATTATTGTATAAATTGTGTATCGAAACTATATAATTTTCGTATAGAATATTTATATGCATAGGATATGTATAGAAACTGTATAGAATATATATAGATACTATATAAAACAAGCCAACAAATTAAAATGGATAGAAAATAAAATTTGAATACCATAATCATTTTCGTGAAATTAATTTCGATCGTGTAGTCATTTGTATCCTTTTCCCATAATTTTAGTGATGATATATCAACATAGAACCAAATATCTAAATTGAATTTGTTTGCATATGTAGATTTGTGTGGACAAAGATTCCATACAACTCACACGTGAATATTATGGCAAACAAATGGACCATCTTCCCCATGCATGATAACCCCACTAATTTTGAAATTAATTTAAAAGTAAGTTTATTTAATATTTGATTGAGATAAAATCGTAAGATAATTTATTAATGATCAAAAAATAACTGGCAAGACAAATACTGTTGATTATAATGTGAAATGTATTTGTACTTGAGGAATATCTTTTGCCATTCTGTAGTGCTTTCACCGTTAAATGAAAACAAAGAAAAAGGAAAAAAATATTTAAAGGCGTTTTTTTCATTAATTAAATCGGAAATCAGATTATTAAGGACTGAAAATCAATATTAGCAAATATCTTATTTGGTAACTAGATTAACATATTTACAATTCGATAGATCAAACACATAATATACAAAATCAGACCGAATCTACCAATAAATAACCTAAGTAAAATAGGAATGAAGTAACCCAATTCTTTTAGAATTCATGACACACACCCTTGAACATTTTAAACGAATAGAAAGGAAATTAATACACACCATCTCATAGTACATTAAGGTCGTTTGGTAGAGTGTATTAAAAAATTAATGCATACATTAGTTTAATATGTATTACTAACACTTTGTTTGATATATTTTTGCACCTTATGTATAACTAATGCACTCTATTGTGTATTGGGGTGTGTATTACTAATACCTTAAAATCTATGGTATTAGCAATGCAATGGATCAAATACATGCATTAACATGATTAAAAGACACTATTATCCTTAAAAAAAATTCACATCCTTTCCAACATATATATGAAGGATATTAATGTAAAATTTTTTATTTTTTTTTTGAAATTATTTAATTTTTGTTATTTTTAATACATCAAACCAAACACTGCATAAGAAAAATACAAGCATAGGTAACACAAGCATTACTAATACAAACATTACTAACACACCATATTTTGCATTATTCGTATACACTCTATCAAACGACCCCTAAGACATATTCTACGTGCATACTTGATAGTACACATGTGATGATGTGATATACTCCCTTTGTTTCAAAATAAATGAATTGTTGGGGTATTTATTGGTGTTTCAAGATAAGTGAATTGTTGAATTTTTTTTTAAAATTACCCTTATGATTTGATAAGTAAAAGAGACTGCACCTTTTTCTTTTTTTGGGTAAAAGAGACTTCAAGGGTAAAAATGAAAATTTATATTAAATTTATGTCTTGGATGTTTTTTTTTTAAATCTATGTGTCAAAATCCAACAATTCATTTATTTCGAAACGGAGGGAGTATCATATATATGATCTTGAAAGATCAATATATACCAATCTACTTAGGATATTGGATATTCATTACATTTATCTATATCGAACGCTATATACATAAATATGTATATATGACAAGTGACACAAATATTAGACACATATACAAGGCCTTAATGGGGCATGACAACTGCAGTACTAATGCTTTCACTATGCTCGAGGGAGGCCATCAAGTCGATTACTTTATTGAAGTGAGGCAACCCAACCTTCCCCTAAGCCAACTTTGGCGAAAAGTTGGACAAAATATAAGTGTCACATACATATAACATAATCATTAGTTAAATTATTGAAAATAAAGATAATATAATCAAGCTATATAAAAATCACTATTAAAATGGAAGAAATTTAGGACTGACGAATTTTGTAGCTAAACAACAAAATCCGTCACTAAATTATTGAAAAAAATATTAATTACGAACAATTTAGCAATAGATTAGTGACAAAATTTAGTGTTAATTCCAATTTTTTTTTTTTTTGGTTATAATGAATACAAGTGCTCTATTATATAGTACTTGGTTATAACAAGTACTTCTTGTTTGATGCTAGTTTGCCATGTGCACTCTGACTCACATTTTTACTAAAGAAAAAGAAAGCACAAGTGACATTGGTCTAGTGAAAGGGCCAACACACATATGGTCCTATTTAGTGGTACTTGATCTATGGTCCCTTTGGATAAAATAACTTTCCTACTTAATTGATAAGATTTGTTTAGTAGGAAGTATAAGGTATGATAATTTAAAGATATAATATAGCAGTATATGATGATTTATTCTGTGTTGAGAAAATAATCTATTACTTTTTCAATTTTTAGTTGAAATTTCAATTACACACTCAATCTTTAAAGGAGACCTATTACCCCTAAATTTTTTTATCGAATTTATTATCCCTCAATTGCTGACCTGTCAATATAAATCAATTAATAATACATTTGTGTATTTCACGCACCTGGGCCCACACCGATATTCTCATTTTTCTTTACAATAAATATCTCATCTCCATTCTCTTCCATCCTTTCATTTTCAAGAAAAACTTTTCATCTTTCTCTTTCCTCTCTCTTCCCTCTTGACACCATGATTTCATCTTCTCTTTTTTTTTTTTGGAAGATTGTTATTGTAATTTACACTTTTGGTTGTGGATTTTCAAACAATCATCTTGTTGCTATTATAAGGTGTGTGTTTTTCCTCAACTGAAAAAAATTGAATTAGAATTTTTATCTATTCTTTAAATTTGAGTGAAATTAACTGGTGCTTTAAGTTGTCTAAGTGTTTGATTAATAGCGTATTACGTTCGTAAGTACATCAAATTAGGATTTTTGTTGATTGTGTAAGTCGGTTTAGGGGAGAAATTAGAATTTTTTTCTCCCATTTGTTGTTAATGTGAAAAATTCCATGTTTGCATCTTCGATTTGTTGTTAATGAAGTTTGCAAGTTCAACAAAATTCCATGTTTGCATCTCACTATAGCATTGAGCATTGGGTCTGATTCATTCATACAAAGCTTATTCAATTCCTCATTTGCCCTATTAAGAATTCCGACAAAATCAATCAACAAATTACGAACCCCAAATTAAAGTTGGATAAGATTATAAATCACAACTTCAAGAGTTCAACAAGAAATCGGTATTACAAACTAAGCTAAGAAGATGTTTGACAGAAATCGAAAAAAAAAATGGAGGAGAAGAAGTCTTATCGAAGAAGATGAGTTTGGACCGTTGGGAACACACACTTTAATAAGAAATTAGAAATTCTCAATTAGAAAGAAAAGAGAGAATTGAATAATATATAATATAATAAAATATTTATTATATTATTAAAAATAATGACATGGCAATTAGAAAATAAATAATTTAAAGTGAAAATGAGTCATCTGACATGTCCATGGGCGGTGTAGTCACGTCCATTGACAGGTCAGTAATTAGGGGTAATAAATTCGGAAAAGAAAAGTTTAGGGATAATAGGTCTCCTTTAAAGATTGAGTGTGTAGTTGAAATTTTGACTAAAGGTTGGGGGATAATAAATCATTTTCTCTTCTGTATTTGATTGAAAGTATTACTTAGTTCTAAAATTATTTATTTCACCATTTATATCATAATGATAGAATTAGTTATCTCTTATACATGTGGGATAACTTATTGTGGAGTAGTTATATCTCGGAATAACTTGTTCCTAACCAAATGATATTTAAATTATTAATTCAACCCATATTTTGAACTTGTTTTCTAGCCTGTTATAATTTATTTATTTTTTAAATTTTATGGTCTTTTAATGAAAGATGTTGCCTTTTTAAACATAAGTGATATTTAATTTTACGCATAAAAAATCTGTATTTATTTTTTTAATAAGTCTAAAAATCTCATTTCCTCGTCAGACTAGGCCTGACCTTCTCTAGCTTATCTGAATAAATTATTTGTCCCATACACAACGAGTATGGAAAATGATATTCCCTTCATTTCATAATAAATGAATTGTTAGATTTTGACATACATATTAAGAAAAAAATATTAAAGACATAAATTTAACACAACTTTCCATTTTATTCCCCAAAAAAATTAACCTTGTAATACCTTTTCAAAAGTTAATTGATTGTCAAATCATAAGGGTAGATTTGAAAAGAATTTCAATGATTCACTTATTTTGAAACACCAATAAATCTCCAAACAATTCACTTATTTCGAAATAGAGTGAGTATCTACTTTCAACCAACATCTAAAATTGGATTTGTTTACATCATATCGATGGTGTAGTTTTGTGCTTGATAAATTAAAGGTGCAATTAACTTACACATGCATATTATGGCAAATTAAATGGACCCAAAGAAATATGATAGATGAGATATGTAGCAATTGGATTCAAATCAGTTTAGAAAAGTAACTTATTTAAATAATCCAAAAAGACATTTTATTATTTCAAGAGCCCTCTTCCTCTTCTTTTTTCTTGTTAATTATAATTTTTTTCTTTTTAAAAAATTAATTTAGGCGTGTAAGCTGAAGAAGAAAAAGAAAAGAAATATTATATTTGAAATTGTTTTATGCACTTAAAAGAGGAAAGAGAATGAAATACACTCTTTTTGCCATTTCAACTTTGTATAGTGTTTGATCTTGTATTATCTGAACTATTTATTTTATTTCTTAAGCAAAACCAAAATAATTATGCTTAGTCTAAATGCAATTTTACATACTTTGTGCACCGAATGACAATTAACTCCTAAAAAAAACTACATTTTTATATGAACTTTCAAGGTGAAAGATTACGTCATGAGAAAAATTTACTTTTTTGAGATTTTTTTCCTCTTTATAAAAATATCGTTTAGTCATAAAAACTCCAAATACAACTTGTGAAAATATATCTCAACCTGTTTGCATTTTTTTCAATCAACTCCAACTTCTCTCTTATATTTAAAAAAGTGGCTTCAAAAGTCTAAAAAATCAAAACACAACTTCAATTCTAAAATATTTTGATTTTCATAGCCGAACGCCTACTAAATATAGTATTTGGGCTAAATCTTGGCCCATCCATTCCCCCATTTGGGCTTGGAAAGGAAAACTTATCTATGGGCTTGGGCTGGGTGGCTCTCAACTTCTAATCTATCCCAACCCCATTCATCCATTTTGCCTCTTTTTCCAATGGTATTTTGCTATCTCATACATAAACTTGAGTCGAGTCGAGTCGAGTTGAGTTGAGTTGAACTGAGTTGAATGTAGTTCGACTTCGTCTATTCTTTCATTGAGTAAAGTTTGAGTAGGCCTGATCGAACTTTTGCACAAGACTGAGTCGAACTGAATTTAATCGAAATTTACTATAATTTAATTGAGTCTGAATCACGCGTCTTACTTATCCTACGTGCCTCACTAAGTATAAAAATAAAACATAAGAAGTAATTGATCACTATTAACAAAAAGGAATTAGCAATGAACAAATTTTTATCCAAACAACAAAATCTGTTGCTAATCTTATTTAGTAACAAATGAGTGATTTAGCCCATGGTTTTGGGGTGGGCCCAGGGCCGGCATCGTTTTGGGCCAAAACACGACTGGTGTCCCCCGACTTGGGAAGCGTGTGAGTAATTAATTTTAGAATGAGTTTATATCATGTTTGATTGGAATAAAATTGTGAGATAACTTATTCCAATATTTAAGTATCTCGATGTTGTAGTATTATTTTTATCCCTTATGAATGATAGAATAACAATCTCAAAATTAATTCCTCTTATTTTTTTAGTTAATTGATTTTTTTCTTCATTTTATTAGTTTAATGAAGGACAAAATGTTTGAATCATTTCTTTAAAAAATTTCGCACTATTACAATATTATAAATATAATATTAATTTTTTTTGGTCAAGATGTAAATATTAATTGATGTAGATGTATATATACAAATAAACAAAAATTCACCTTGTGATTAATTTTACACGATCATATTTAGCTAGCACAAAATTTAATCAAAACTGACAACACTCATCAAAATGTATATATGACATGTACTCTTTGAACAGTTTAAAGGAGTAATAAGGAAATTAAAACACAACAACATACACATATATTATAAAACATAATATAAGTACACAGTACACATGTGATGATGTGATATATATGGATCATGAAGATCACAATATACACCAATCTGCCTTATTTGGGATATCTACTATTGATATTCATTACATTTATCTATTCAACACGATAAATCAATATATATATATATATATAAAGGAAAAACAAGACAGACAAGGATGATGTGACATCTTTTTATGGTCACCATTTCTATTTATTTTTTTTCTCTTTTTTTTTTAAATTTTTTTGCGATTTCTTGCATTGATCAATTTGTTTAATAAATAAAAAAATTATTATATTCAATTATATCTCATGAATTATAAAAAACCTCTATCCATTCACATTCTCTATTTAAGTAACATGTCCCTTCAACTTTCTTCTATCAAATTCTTATGACTTGAACAATCTATATATAGGCAATGGTTTATTCCGAAAATAGCATTGAACTTTGTAGCCATGGTTGAACGCAAAAGAAGAAAATTAAAGTTAGTAAGTTTTCAATATATGTGACTTTGAGCATTGGACACTTTATTTTGTATGATTTAGAATTGATTAAATTTTACAGAATATTTCACATTAAAGTTAGTAAGTTTTCAATATATGTGGTTTTGAACACTGGACATTTTACTTTGTATGATTTAGAATTGATTGAATTTTACTGAATATTTCACATTTATAATCATTTGCTAATCATGCACTCAAGTTCAATGAGGTTCATATTTTCATTTTCTTATTTTGTATCTATAGTTAAATTTATTTTGTGATATTTATTCATGTGTTCATGGATACTCTTTGATAGTAAAATTTATATTTATGCCATCTTCAATGTGTTCAATGGATCTGTTTCAACTGCAAATGATATGACAATATTGGGATTAAAGAGTTTTGGAAGAAGAAGATTGAAGGATGATACACAGAAAATGGAGTTTGTTAACTAGCCTCGCTGCTATTCTTGGCGAAATCATCTGTACTATTGTCATTGCCATTTCATCTTCGTCCAAAATGATCCATCCAAGTAAAATACTAGATGTGTGATTCTCTGGTTTAAGGTTGTGATGTTTGCTCCACCTTTTTCGCAAGATTGTATGCAAATAATTTTAGTGAATATGACAAGCCTTCTGAATCTAAATAAATAGTGGAATATTGTTCAGAAAAGAAAGAAGTATTCATTGGGCAGAAGAGCAGACAGAAAAGTTATTGTTCTTTGGAAAGAAAAATCAATTTAACAAGCTGAACAATTTTTATGTTTATAGTGTAACCTTTTTTTTTCTCTCTCTTTACATCTCAAAATTTTATTGCACTTTGTTCTACGAGAGTGGATTCGACCAAATCTGAAATACATTAGATGTATATAGATTTTTTATTTTCAAAGATAATGTTTAGAGATTTGAAAACTAACTACACAATCTGTGAGATGAAATTTTTTTCCTTTAACAAAATAGTGGTGAAATATAGCACAATTCACATATGAAAACAATAAGATGACAAAAGAATTTTCACAGAAAAGTGTGTAAATAATTGCACTATGATTTACTTTTTAACCAAATTCACTGAAAGGAGATACTTACAATTTGAATCAAAAACAAATGTAGCTAGCAGGTGTAAAGTTTTGTTGTTTAGAAGCTAAGGGAGGTGATATACCTGTTCTTAATTACTTGCATAGTCTAAGACCTCAAGAACATGGTGTGTTACCACGAAGAGGTGGGTTCAAAATATATTTGATGGATTTAGTTTTTAGTTTTTTTTAACATGGCTACAAAGTTCAATATTGTCTTCTGAGTAAACCATTGTCTATATACAGATTGTTCAAGTCATAAGAATTTGATAGAAGAAAGTTGAAGGGACAATTTAAATAGAGAATATAAATGGATGGAGATTTTTTTTGTAACTCATGAGATATAATTGAATATAATAAATATAATAATCTATTTATTTGTTAAATAAATTGATCAATGCAAAAATGGTGGGGAAAATTCAAATAAAAAGAGAAAAAAATAAATAGGAATGATGGCCATAGAGATGTCACATCATCCTTGTGTTGTTTATCCTTTATAGATATATATTAATATATTGATTATGGAGGAAATTAAGAGGTTTTTAGATTTTTAATATTTAATTTAATATAAGATAAATTAATAGGATGAAGTAGGAAAAAATGCAAAAAAGGAGAAAAATGTAAAATAAAAATGGATGAAAAATAATTAAATAAAAACGGATAAGATGAAAGGACTTATGTAAATTTTCTAATTAATAGCAGATGAGAGGACTTATCTAACACAAAAAATCTTTGATTATGTATAATGTTTACCTATCACTACAATAACTATAAATATTTTTATTTACATAATTAATGCATTATGTATGAAACAACAAATAAATAAGAATAGATAGCTCATCAAAATTTTATTATTATAAAAAAAATTATATAAATTCAACAAGTTCTTACACATCGCGCAAAGCGCGAACTTATTCACTAGTTAAAATATATAGTACAGGCGAGTAGTCACTTATTTTAGTTTATAATAAAAGTGAAACAAATATTATAAATATTTAATGTGATCTTTTCCGTTCATATATAACAATGAATTCATTTCTCTCTAATTAATTGTGGAGATTAAAATGCAAAGTAAAAATTTCACATTCATTCACTCAAATTAATTATCGTGATGAGAGTTAAAGATAATACATTCCTTAATGTGATGAAATGAAATACTTGTCTTAAATGAGATATTAACTCATCTTATTTATTTCTTCACCAAAACGTGCATTTTCACACCTATATAAGTGTGCTCTTCACTTGATGAAAAAGTACATCCACAGAAAGAAATATCATTTGCCTTTTCTTGACTTTCTTTCTTAATCACTTTTTCCCTCATTGGTATTCTATTCCTTGTGAATTTTTGGGCAATAGTTTTGTGTAAACTTCAAAATTCCAGCCACGAGTGCACGTGTTTAGAAGTAGCTGTGGAACCTTGGGGAGCGACCGGCTAAAAGAATTTGCATCGGAGTCGGGCCGAATCACTTTTAAGGAAGTGGCTTGCCACGACACAGTGTTTGTGACAACTTTCTTACTATTACTAATTCAGTTCTAATATCAATATTGTAGTAATTTTTCCAATAGTTTGAAAGCGATTTTCGTTACATACAATATTGATAAATGACTCTTTCTTTGAATAAAACTTTTTCTGATTTGTCAAAATTTGAGCCATTGGACGAAAATAATTTTAAATGTTGGTCACAAAAACTTTTGATTTTCTTCGAATAATTAGAAATTGATTATGTTTTGTTTAATAAATCCCCTAATGATAATTCTAACATTACTATTGGATCTAACAATGTTGTGATTGATGAAGTTGCTAAAAGAAAATTTGAAAAAGATAACAAAACAGTTAGAGGACATTTGTTGAACCATATGACTAATCATTTATTTGATTTATTTGTTACTTACAAATCTGCTAAGAACAGTTTAGAAAAGAAATATGGTACCGATGATGCAGGAAAGAAAAATATCTTGTCGTACAATGAATTAAATTTCAAATGATCGACAATAAATCAATCATGGAACAAGTCCATGAATATGAAAATTTAACTGTTGATGTTCTCAATGAGGGTATGAAGATGTATGAGATTCTTCAGGCGAATGTTCTACTTGAAAAATTTCCACCATCCTGGAGTGATTATAGAAATCAATTTAAACATAAGAAAAAGAATTTAACTCTCCAAGATCAATTACATGAGAACAGAGGAGGTAAACCGTCTTAAGTATAAGATGGAAGCTCTTTCTCTTAATTCTTCTAAAGCTAACCTTGTGGAATCTTCTGGTACTATTACAAAAGACAGGTACGAAGGCAAACAAAAGAATGTTCAGAATAAGGAACAAATGAAAAAAAAATTTCAACAAGCCAGAGAGTAAAATTAAAAAATCAAAGGGGCCTTGTTTTGTCTGTGGAAAACTTGGCCATAGGGTTGTCCGGTGTTATCTAAGAAAAGGACAAAATCCAAAATAAGGAGGACAAAATGATGTCCAAGTTCACCTTGCTGAGGGTGATGAAGTAATTGTGGCAGTAGTTGTCGAGACGAACTTGGTGTCTAACAAGACTGAGTGGGTGTTGGATACAGGGGCTTCAAGGAATTACTGTGCCAACAAAGAGTTATTCCATGACTTTGAGGAATCCACCAATGACGAGTGTGTCTACATGGGTAACTCCACTACTGCTGGAGTTTTGGGTAAAGGAAAATTTTTACTTAAATTAACTTTCAAAAAAATATTATCCTTGAACAATGTTCTGTATGTTCCCTCGCTCCGCAGAAACTTAGTTTTTGAAGCACTTCTTAATAAAGTAGGCCTTAAACTTATTTTTGAAGCTGATAAAATAATTATTTCTTGTGGAGAAAATTTTGTTGGGAAAGGATAACTTAATGGGGGCTTATTTGTACTGAACATTGATCAAGAGATTGTCAATGCATGTATTTCTAATTCTGCTTATATTGCTGAGTCTGTTAATTTAGGGTGTGGTAGATTAGGTCATGTTAATATTGCTTCTATTAAAGGACTTAAAAAAATAGAATTAATTCCTGCAGTAAATATTGAAGATATTTCTAAATGTCCTCTGTGTGTAGAAGCAAAGCATGCCAAGAAACCTTTTAAATATGTTACTAGTAGAAAGACCGGGTTGCTTGAACTAGTACATGCAAACTTAACAGATTTTAAGAACACTATTAGTAAAGGTGGAAAAAAGTATTACATTACTTTAGTTGATGATTTTTCTTGGTACACTAATGTATACCTTCTTAAGTCTAAAGATGAGGTTGAAATCATGTTTTTAAAATTCAAAACAGAAGTAGAAAATCAGTTAGACGGGAAAATCAAGAGATTTAGATCTGATAGGGGCAGTGAACATACTACAAAAGCTTTATTAGATTTTTGTGAGAAAAATGGTATTATCCATGAATTTAGTGCTCCATATACTCTCCAACAAAATGGTGTAGCCGAACGAAAGAATAGAACAATTAAGAAAATGATGAATTCTATGCTTTTAAGCTCGGGTCTACCTAACTATATGTGGGAGGAAGCTGTCTTATTTGCATGCTATATTCTTAATAGAGTTTCTCATAAAAAGTTAGACAAGACCTCATATGAGTTACGAAAAGAATTTGCCCCTAACTTGAAATTTCTGAAAGTGTGGGGGTGTTTGGCTAAGATTGGTCTACCTAATTTTAAATGAGTAAATGTAGGTTCTAAGACCTTTGATACTGTCTTTATTGGAGTGTTGTATATATATTTATGTCATTAAATGATTATTCTATTTGTGAATCTAGAGACACAAAATTTTTGAGCATATTTTTCCTTTGAAAAATGATGCACCTAGTGATGTGCAAAATAATACTTCTATATCTATGTCTATTAATTCTCATGTTATTGCATGTATCTGATACTATTGCTAATGAGCATGAAAATGAACTGAGAAGGAGTAAAAGCCATAGAACTGAGACTAGATTTTGTCCTGATTTTATCACCACCTTCTTAACTGAGAATTTTGATATCGATACTTTAAATGATGAATTAGTGTATATATACTTAATAGAAAAGGAACCTAAGACATATGATGAAACAATAAGTTCAATAGATGTGATATTTTGGAAAGAGACTAATTAAAGTGAATTAGACTCTATAGTTTCTAATCACACATGGGACTTGTATTATTTGCCTAAAGGTTGTAAACCCATAAGTAGCAAGTGGATATTTAAGAAAAATTGAGGCCTGATGGTACAATTGATAAATATAAGGCTAGATTTGTGATTAGGGGTTTTAACCAAAACAAATGTGTTGATTATTTTGATACTTATTCTCTTGTGACTAAAATAATGATCATTAGAACTTTTATTGATCTAGCTGCTATTCACAGTTTAGTGGTACATCAAATGGATGTCAAAAATGTATTTTTAAATGGTGATTTAGAAGAAGAGATCTATATGACTCAACCTGAGGGTTTTGTGGTCCCAGGATAGGAGGATAAAGTATGCAAATTGAGAAAGTCCTTATATGGACATAAGCAGTGGTATAACAAATTTAATTTCACATTAATGGATAATGGCTTTATTGTTAATTCATCTGATACCTGTATTTATTCTAAAATGATAGGATCAGATTGTGTGATTATATGTTTATATGTGGATGACATGTTAATCTTTGACCCTAATGTGAATGTTGTAAATGAGACTAAAAAATTTTTATTTTCTAAATTTGAAATGAAAGACCTTGAACACGCTGATGTGATTTTAGGGATAAAAATCAAAAGAACTAGTTTCTCTTTGTGTCAGTCTCATTATATTGAAAAGATGTTGAAAAGGTTTAATTGTTTTGATATAGTTTTAGTGAGAACTTCTTATGATCCTAGCATACGCTTGAAAAAGAATAGAGATTCTAGTGTTTCTCAAACTAAATATGCTAAAATAGTTAGGAGTATAATGTTTCTCATGAACTATACTCGGCCTGATATAGCTTATGCTGTTAGTAGATTGAGTAAATATACTCATAATCCTAGTAGTGAACACTGGAATGCTCTTTATCGCTTGTTAAGATATCTGAGAGGTACTAGAATTGGTGTTTGCATTTTAATAAATTTCTTGCTGTTTTAGAAGATTTTTGTGATGCAAACTGGGTGACTACTAATGATGAACTTAGCTCTACTAGTGGCTATGTGTTTACTTTGGGTGCAGGTGCTATTTCATGAAAATCTTCAAAGAAGACTTGTATAGCACGTTCTACCATGAAATCTGAATTCATTGCTCTTGAGTTGGCAGGGCAAGAAGTTGAGTGGCTGAGAAACCTTTTGGAAGATATGCCTTTATGGGGAAGACAAGTGTCACCAGTCTCTTTACATTGTGACTCACAGACAGCAGTTGGGATTGGTAAAAATAGTGTATACAATGGTAAAACGAGACATATTCACATCAGACATGGTGTAGTTAAACAATTGTTGAAATATGGTGTTATTTTCTTGGAATATGTACGATCCAAAAAAAAATTAGCGGATCCTATGACCAAGGGTTTGACAAAGAAAATGGTCTTTGAATCATCGAGGGGGATGGGGCTAAAGCCTATGGATTGAGGTAATATGGTGAATACCCATTTGCACTCAAACGAAGCCATATAGGCCTTCAATAAACACTACATATCCTATCCCTAAGGCATGAGGTAGTGTATTATAAGGTTGAACTTATTTTTGCTCTTAATGATCCATAGCCTTAAGGTGATCTATGAGATAGACTTGATGGATCACCTGCGTGAGAGTAAAAGGTTGGTCACCTTTTTATGAAAGACTTGAGTTGTCTTTATAGACTACTCATGAGACCCAAGGTTTGTGTGCATGACCATAAAAGCACTTTATGAGTATCACGGAGTTTGTATAAAATCGATATAGTATGTGTTGTGGGGTTCTCAACTTATGTCCATATAGTTCAAGAATACTTCACTTTTTGGATATTTGTTGTTGCCTCATATCGCTACGTGTCAATTCAAATCGAAAGATATTAACACTTAAGTGCATGTTCCTTCCTTTCGCCCAGAAACCATTCCGATTATTTTTTTTCTTTGCATTTTGAGGGAGATTGTGAGCTTTTACCTTCATGAATAACAATGAATTCATTGCGTTCATTTCTTTCTAATTAATTGTGCAGATTAAAATGCAAAGTAAAAATTCTGCATTCATTTACTCAAATTAATTATCGTGATGAGAGTTAAAGATAGTACATTCCTTAATGTGATGAAATAAAATACTTGTCTTAAATGAGATATTAACTCATCTTATTTATTTCTTC
>NC_061122.1:229553207-229555842 GCF_002878395.1 Capsicum annuum | reverse complement strand
GAAACAGAGCTTTTCGCTTGAAAAGAAAACAGGGAAGAAATGTTTTATGATATCAGCTAGAGAACTTGCTATTTCATGGGGAGTTGATACACCATGGTATTGGGAATGGATATCTCACCCCGACTCCAGGTTCTTCTATTTATCTCTGGTCATTTTATTGCTCTATATTAGAAGTGACTTTGCTAATCGAAAACAAATTTTTTAGAGTTATATATACTATCGGTCTGAGCTGAGCCTGGGGCGGAAGGAGGTTCGTCCGAGCCTGGTTCGCTGAAAAAGTGCATAAAAAGGTCATTTCATATATGTATGTCTATTAGAAGTGAGTTTGCTAATCAGAAACGAGTTTTAAGTTATATACACTATTGGCTAGTGGGGCGTCGCTGAAAAAGTGCTTACAAAAAAATGTCATTTCTTATATGTCTGTATATTAAAAGTGACTTTGCTAATAAAAAATGAGCTTTAAGTTAAATGGACTTTCGGCCTGACCTGAGCTAGGGGTTGACGGAGGTACATCTGAGCCTGGTTCGCTGAGAAGGTGCATATAGAACAAGGTCATTTCCATGTATGTTAGATGTTGAATTCCCCGGGCTTCATTGCACGGTTACTTTTATTATTTTTTGAATTTCTTTGGTGATCTTGCTTCCACCACTTACTGTCGACAGTATAGTTTGTGTTCCAAAATACAAGAAATATCTGCATGTTATCCTCTTTAAAATTTGTAATAAAATAGGTTATCTACCACAGCAGATATATATGATTTGATGGTGCAAAAATTATTTGCTTTGATGGAATATGTAGTTTAAACTTATTAAAAACAGATATTGAGACAACATTTTATTTTGTAGATTTTCAGAAGTGGCTCATTTGAAGGCTGTAAGTTGGCTTGATATACGAGGCACGATTGGAACAGAAATGTTGTCAAAAAGAACCAAATATGGTGTTTATTTAGTGTTCAAATTGGTAGAGGGACATGAAGGACTAGAAATTGCTAATGCATTTGTTAGATTTGTGAATCGTGTGAGCGACCAAGAGGCTGAGGGACGAGCTAGCATCGTGAGTCTAGTCGAGAAAAAGTTTAGGAGTCGCAAACGCAATGTGAAACGTCCACAAAAAAGATTCGATGGATGGATGGAAATAGAGTTGGGGAACTTTTTCAACGATTCAGGAGAAGATGGAGATATTGAAGCGCGATTGATGGAGATTACGCGGCTTCATGGAAAAGGTGGCCTTATTGTTCAAGGAATCGAATTTAGACCAGAATGAAGAAGAAATTGTACAATCCTATAATTTAACGTATGTGTTTTCTTGATATAAACAATGATGCATGTGTTATGGCTATTTGGTCATGTTCTTGTTGATTTTTTGATGCACCGACTTATACGTGTGAAACCATGGTGAGTAATTGCGTTAAAAACAAACAATGTATGCTCGAATCAAAAAGAGATCACGAAAGACCATTTTCTTCTATTTATTAATTAGTAAGTTGCCAAAAAGATTCTGTTTCCTCGAATTTCCACCTATTTTTTTTTTATAACTTATTTATTTAATTTTAGTCCTTGACTAGCTGATACTTAACCATTAAAACTCTTCAACAACTTCTGTAAGTTTATTATATAAACAGTTTTTATAGAAAACAAAACTTCCAAACTCATTGTTTCTCCAATGGACTATTTTCAATTGCTACCAGAGGGTTGTGTTTCTAATATTCTCTCCTTCACTTCCCCGAAGGATGTCGCCATCTCATTGGCTACTTCTTGGGGATTCAACTCTGCTGCTGAATCCGATGTTATTTGGAATAAGTTTTTGCCTGATGATTATGAAGATGTTATCTCGAGATATGTCTCCCCGCAGATTTTTCCGTCTAAAAAGGAGCTTTATTTTAGTCTACGTGACTCCGCTATTCTAATAGATGGAGGCAAATTGGTATGAATTTCATTAACATATAATTTTTCTTTTTTGGCTCATTAGTTGAATATACTAAAAGTACAACCACAAGTATAGATGGAGTCGGGATTTGAAGCTTGTGGGTTTGAGATTTTAGTGTTTTTTGAGTTACTGTGTTTTAAATTAATAATTTTTCGTATTAGATGAATTTATTGCGACAAATAATACAGGGTTTGAACCAGAATTACTTGAGGCAACTAGTGTACTAGAGGTCTCGAGTTCTGAGTTTTTAATTAGAGTTTAAATCTAGGAATTGAGTCGCGTTGGATAAGAAGCACTAAAAGCCACTATAGTGGTAAAATTTATGTATGTTTGACCAAGGTCTCGAGCTCAAGTTTTAGTCAGAATTGAATCTAGGAATAGAGTCGTGTTCGATAGGAAGCACTAAATCCCCACTATAGTGTGCTTTCAGCAGCACAAATCTAAATTAATCGCCCTATGTGTTACAGACACCATTATGACAATTATTTAAATTAAGAACGCAAAATTAAATAGTTTATATCAACAAGTCTCAATTTTATTCTTTTTATTTGAATGGTCTAAAAGCTAATATAGTATTAAAATGGGACATTACTTTTTTTACTACAAGAAATTTCAGCTAATTCTCCGATGTGCGCTATATCTAAGATTTTATTTTATTTCTTGAAACAGAGCTTTTCGCTTGAAAAGAAAACAGGGAAGAAATGTTTTA
>NC_061122.1:229549607-229553107 GCF_002878395.1 Capsicum annuum | reverse complement strand
GGTTGCAAACATAGGGAATGCGCCATTATAGCAATAACTTGTTCGATAGAAAAGTTATTGTTTGGAAAAGAGAGTGTGACAAGAAAATAGGGTTTCCAACCTCTATTTTACACGTTAATGCCTTAGCAGGATTAACTTCTTGGAGAGTTCGTACAATTGGTTGTACACTTTGGATTCGAGAGAACTAAGGTGAATAAATCCTTGATGGTTAAGAAACACTTGGATTTAGAATTAGAATACATATCTCTATAAGTGCATGCATGTATAAAATCCTTATTACTCATAGTTAATAGAGAAGTAGAAGCTACAAGGTGGACATAACCCTAATTTGTCCTTCTCTGTGATCAAATATTATTACACATATCATCTCATCGTTACACTGATAATATTATTGTGCACCTAAACTGAAACCCCCCTTACCTTGGAACCTTCGATCAACAGTCTAATAATAATCGCAATACTTAGTGATCATAGTATTCCCTGTGGAATTCAACACCCAACCCAGTTGGGTTCTATATTTGACAGCGACCGCTTGCACTTTCTAACGAGAGTTGTAATTTGGCCTGAAAATGCCCTATTTGCGCCATTTTGCCCGTTCGATCTCCAAAATGGCCCAGCCCACCCAAATGAACCACACTGGGATGCTCTCTAATATACCTAGCAGGCCTGGGTAAATTTTTGGCACACAGCATGCCCGGACCCCGAGCCCACCCCAGGAACCATGGGATATAGCACACCAATTTGGCCCAAAAACACCCCGTTCATGCTGTTTTGCCCGTTTGACTACTCAAATGGTTACTCCCACCCAAACGAACCACCACTGGGATGTTCCACAACCTCCCGGGAATACCTAGGTTGATTTTTGTCCCATAGCTCGCCCAGTCCTTGGGCCCTCTCCAGGAACCGTGGGTTGTAGCACACCAATTTAGCTCGATAATGTCTCATTCGCACCATTTTGCCTGTCTGACCACCCAAGTGGCCTCTACCACCCAAACGGACCATACTAGGACCTACCCAGCCTCCCTAGCGTGCCCAAGTTGATTTTTGGCCCACAGGACACCCAAGCCCATCCCAGGAACCATGGGCAATAGCACACCGATTTGGCCTAAAAATGCCCCGTTCGCACCGTTTGACAACCCAAACGGACCCGCCTACCTAAACGGACTACACTGGGATGATCCCCATCTTTTCTAGCATGCTCGGGTTAATTTTTAGCAGTCAACATGCCCAAACCCCGAGCCCAGCCCTAGAACTGTGGGCTATAACATATCGATATGGCTCGAAAATGCCTCGTTCACGTTGTTTCGCCTGTTTGACCAACCAAATGGCCCTCCCACCTAAACGAACCATACTGGGATGCTCCCCAACCACCCGAGCACACTCAGGTTGATTTTTGGCCCACAACACTCCCGAACCTCGGGCCCACCCTAGGAACCGTGGGCTATAGCACACTAATTTAGCCACAAAATGCCCTATTCGCGCCGTTTTGCCCGTTTGACCACCCTAATGGATCCATACACACAAACGGACCACACTGGGATGCTTCCCAACCTCTATGGAACATCAAGGTCACTTTTTAGCCCATAGAATGCCCGGACCCACCCCAGGAAACGTGGACTATAGCATACCAATTTGGATCGAAAATGCCCCGTTTGTGCTATTTTGCTAGTTTGACTGCACAAATGACCTTGTCCACCCAAACGGACCTTACTGGGATACTCCCCAACCTCCCTGGCACGTCTAATTCAATTTTTAGCCTACAACACACTCGGAACCTAAGCCCACCCAGGAACCGTTGGCTATAGCACATCGATTCAGCCCAAAAATGCCCCGTTCGTGCCGTTTCTCCTGTTTGACCACCCAAATTACCTCGTCCACACATACGGACTACATTAGAACTCTCCCAAACTCTTTGGCATGCCTAGGCCAATTTTTGGCCCACAACACCCCTGGACCCCGGGCCTACCCTAGGAATCATTGTTTATAGCAAATCAAATTGGACCGAAAATGCCTCATTCACATTGTTTCACCCGTTTGACCACCCAATTGGTACCACCCACCCAAATGGACAATACTAGGATGCTACCCAACCACCCCTACATACCTAGTTCAATTTTTAGGCCACAACAAGCCCGGACCCCAGGTCCACCATTGGAACCGTAGGTTATAGCACACCTATTTGGCTCAAAAATTCCTCTTTTGCGCTCTTTTGCCTATTTGACCACCCAAATGGCCCTACCCACCAAAACGGACCATACTGGGATGCTCCCCAATATCTCTGGCATGCCCAGGTAGATTTTCATCCCACAGTACGTCCGGACCCTTGGCCAATTTCAGGAACCGTGGGATATAGCACACCGATTTGGCCTGAAAATGCCCCATTTGTGCCGTTCCACCCATTTGACCACTTAAATATCTCGACCACCCAAACGGACCACATAGGGCTGCTACCTAACCTCCCTGGAATGCGTAGGTCGAGTTTTGGTCAAAAGCACGCCTAGGCCCACTCTAGGAACCATAGGCTATAACACACCAATTCGCACTAAAAATGCCCCGTTCGCATCATTTCATCGGTGTGAACACCCAAATGGCCTTACCTACTCAAAAAAACTATACTGGGACGCTCCCCAACCATAATGGCACGTCCAGGTCAATTTTTGGCCTACAACATGGTCGAACCCCAGGCACACCTTAAGAACCGTGGGCTATAGCACATCAATTTGGCCTAAAAATGATCCATTTGCCCATTTGACCACCCAAATGGCCCTGCCCACCCAAACGGACCATATTGAGATGCTATCCAACCTCTCTGGCATGCCCAGGTCAATTTTGGCCTATAGAATGCCCGGACCTTGGGCCCACCCCAGGACCTGTGGGCTACAACATACTGATTTAACTCAAAAATGCCCCACTCACGCCGTTTTGACCGTTTGACCGCCCAAATGGCCCCGTCTACCCAAACGAACCACACTGGGATGATTCCCAACCTCCCTGTCATACCCAAATCAATTTTTAGCCCATAACATGCTCGAATCGCGGGCCCACCCCAAGAATCGTGGGTATAGCACACCGATTTACCCCAAAAATGTCTTATTCGCATCGTTTTGGCCATTTGACCATCCAAATTGTGCTGCCCACCTAAACATACCATACTGGCATACTCCCCAACCTCCCTGGTATGCATAGATTAGTTTTCATCCCACATCACACTCAGACCCCGATCCCACCCCAGGAACCGTAGGCTATAGCACACTGATTTGGCTCAAAAATGCCCCATTCATGCCACTTTGCACTTTTGACCACCTAAATGACCCCGCCTACCCAAACAGATTACACTGGGATGCTCACATCCTCACTAGCATGCCTGGGTCAATTTTTGATGCATAACACGCTTGAAACCGTGGCCCACCCTCAGAACCGTAGGATATAACATACCGATTCGACCCAAAAATGTCTCGTTTGCTCTGTTTTGCCCGTTTAACCACCGAAATGGCCTCTCC
>NC_061122.1:229455387-229546607 GCF_002878395.1 Capsicum annuum | reverse complement strand
AGGAAATATGGGTTATATAGCACATCGATTCATCTAAAAAATGCTCCATTTGTGTTGTTTCACCCGTTTAACCGCTTAAATAGCCTCGCCCACCCAAACAGGCTATACTAGGATGCTTCTTAACCCCCCTAGCACGCCAGGTTGATTTTCGGCCCATAACACAATCGAACCCCAGGCCCACCCCAGGAATCGTGGCCTATAGCACTCAGATTTGGTCCAAAAATGGCTCGTTCGTACCCTGTCGCCTATTTAACCACCCAAATGGCCCTGGCCACTTAAATGGACCATATAGAGATACTCTCCAACCTCCCGACACACCTATGTTAATTTTTGGCCTATACCATGCCCGGACCCTAGGCCACCCCAGGAACAATGGGCTATAGCACACCGATTAGGCCCGATAATGTTCCGTTCGTTCCGTTTCATCTTTTTAACCATACAAAAGACCCTGCCTACCCAAACAAAACACACTAGGACTCTCCCCAACATCCCTAGCATGCCAGGTTGATTTTCGACCCCTAGCACACCCGAACCCTGAGCCCACCCTAGGAATTGTGGGCTATCACACAACGATTTGGCTCGAATAAGCCCCGTTTTGCTCATTTGACCACCCAAATGGACCTGCCCAATAGAATGGACCATACTGGGATGCTCCCCAACCTCCCTGGCACGTCTAGGTTAATTTTTGACCCACGATACTGATAACGCTCAAACTACACCTCTCAATGAGAATGTAAGCGATCGTTGTCAATATAAAACCCAACTAGGTTGGGGTCGAATCCCACAGGGAATATGGCATAAACTTAAGTCATTTGTGATTTAATCAACTGATAGTTAGATGTTTCCTGAAATGGACTTTTTTAGTTTAACAAGTAATTGTTGGTTACTTCAGTTTCAGTGTTCGTAATCAAGAGTTTATGGAAAAACCAGAATTATGTTCACTAGGGGTTTTGGTACTTGACAGATGCAAATAGCGGTTCAAGATTCTCACAGTAGATAGGACAACAAGTTATCTTTATTGATATTATGATTAAATATCTCTCGACCTACTTAAGCATTTAATTACCTAATCCTCTCGGACTTAGGGAATTTATATTCACTGGCCAAATTTTACCTCAGGTTAATCAATCTTGTTACAATGTCAATTATTAAATAGAAGGTTGGAAGCTTCCAAGTCCCTGTTGATAATTCACTTCCTACTATAATTGATTTCTTTCTCAGGCAAATCAAAGTAGGTTTTATCTATCGTTTGCAACCAATAGAAGATAATTTAAACCTCAGAATTATCAAGGAGTCCTATTACCTTTCAAATCTTGAATGCTTAGCACCTTATCAAGACTTAACCCTAGATCACATAATTTAGGTTAAAGGAATTTAGCCGCTCATGGTGTAATAATCAAAACAACTAGTTGTATTCATGATTTGAAAGACAAACTTACCATAATATCAATAGTAACTAGTGATTCTCAGATTAGATCACAAAGGAAATCCCAAAATAATGATGATAATCTCTTCAAAGTAATTATTTTTTCAAGTCTACAAACTAGAGAGAGGAAATATCAAAATATCGTATCTCAAAACTCAAGTTCGGAACTCTCCAAGAAAACCCTAAACAAGACTTTAAATAGTTAATCCTAAATAAGGAAAAAAATTATAGAGTTTAATAATCTCTCGAATTAGGTGACGACATTCGTGACAACCTATCAGGAGGTTGATGACTTATCACAAAGGTTGTCAGCTCCTCTTTGCTTTTGATACTCACTACCTAGGCTGATGCCAAACTTTGTCGTCCTATCAACTCCTTGACTACTTATCACAAATGTCGTCACTTTACCTCAGCTCTCATATTCTACCTTAGGATGATGGCAATCTTGACGATTTATTAGCTCCTTGACGCCCTATCACAAAATGTTATCATAACTCTCAACATAGGTCCATTCTCTGTCTATCTCTGACGATGAAGTAGATAGATTATCACAGGGTTGACGACTTATCAGAAATGTCGTCAGCCACACTTTGCCTTTATTTACTTTAGATTTCAACTCTTTTTTTCCATCCTTGTTAGTTTTACTGGAAAATCAAACATAAAACAATAAAAAACGATAAAAGTGGCTTAAGACTTTGCAATTATTATCAGTTAAAAGCCTCAAATATATTAGCGTCTGCTCACACATCAGACACGCCCGGACCTCGGGCCCACCCAGGAACCGTGGGCTATAGCACATTAATTTGGCCCAAAAATGCCCCATTAGCGTTGTTTCTCCCATTTGACTACCCAAATAGCCACACACACCCAAACGGACTGCTCAGGGATGCTCCCCAACCTCCCTTACAGGCCTAGATTGATTTTCGGCCCACAGCACTTACGAACCCCTGGGCCACCCTAGGAACCGTGGGCTATAACACACTAATTTTGCACAACAATGCGCTGTTTAGCCCGTTTGACAACCCAAATGGCCCCGCCCACCCAAACGGAAAAAACTTGGATGCTCCCCAACCTTCTTGGCATGCCTAGGTCAATTTTCGATAAATAGTATGCCTGAACCCCGGGCCCACCCTAGGAACCGTAGGCTATAGCATATCGATTTAGCTCGAAAATGCCCTATTCGTGCCTTTTCGCCCGTTTGACCACCCAAATGGCCACGCCCACCCAAATGGACCACACTGGGATGCTCAGCAACTTCCTTAGAATACTTAGGTCAACTTTCGGCCCACAGCACACTCAAACCCCAGGCCCACCCCAGGAATCATAGGCAATAGTACACCAATTTAGCCTAAAAATGCTCAATATTTGCCGATTCACCCATTTGCCCACCCAAATGGTCTTTTCCACCCAAGAAAACCACACTATAATGCTCTCCAACCTCCCTGGCATGCCCTAATCGATTTTCGGCCCACAGCAAGCCTGGACTCCAGGCCCAACCTAGGAATCGTGGTCTATATCACACCGATTTGGCCTGAAAATACCACATTCATACCATTTCAGCCGTTTAACTACCCAAATGGCCCCACCCACCCAACGGAAAACACTGGGATGCTCCCCAATCTCCATGGCATGCCCAGGTCAATTTTTGGCCCACATCACGCCCAAAATCGAGCCCACCCTAAGGACCGTGGGCAACAGTACATCGATATGCCTAAAAATGCACCGTTTACACCGTTTGGCCTATTTGAACATCAAAATATACTCTCTCACCAGAAAGGACCATATCAAGATACTCCCCAACCTCTCTGGCATGCTCAGGTAGATTCTTGGCCCGCAGCACGCCTGGACCCTGTGGCCACGAAATTTAAACGGACCACATTGGGATGATCCCCAACCTCCCTTGCAAGCCCTGGTCAATTTTTGGCCCACATCACGGCTGGAACCCGGCCTCACCCCCAAAACCGTGGGCTATAGCACACCAATTTGGCAAAAAAATGCCCAGTTCGTGCCGTTTCACCCATTTGTCCACCCAAATGGGCATAAAATTTAAACAGACCACACTGGGACGATCTCCTACCTACCAGGCATACCCCATTCAATTTTGGCCTACAAAACGCCCGAACGTAGGGCCCATCCCCAAAACTGTAGGTTGTAGCACACCGATTTGGCTTGATACCCCATTCATGCCGTTTCACCTGTTTGTCTACCCAAGTGGCCACAAAAATTTAAAAGGACCACACTGGGATGATCCCCAACCTTCTTAGAATGCCCCGGTCAATTTTTGTCCTACAACACAGTGGTACCTCGGCCCACCCTAAAAATCGTGCGTTATAGCACACCGAATTGGTGCAAAAATGCCCCATTCGCATCGTTTCTCCCAATTTTTCACCCAAATGGCATCGAAAACTTAAGCAAAATATACTGGGATGATCCCCAACCTCCCTGGCATGCCATAATTGATTTTTGACCCATAGCACGCCCGGACCTCGGGCTCACCCCCGAAACTGTGGGCTATAGAATATCGATTTAGCCTAAAAATGCCTCTTTCACACCGTTTTGCCCATTTGTCCATACAAATGGCCACGAAAATTTAAATGGACCACACTGAAATGTTCCCCAAACACCCTGGCATGCCCCGATTGATTTTTATCCCACAGCACAATTGGAACCCAAGCCCACCCCCGAAACTGTGGGCTATAGCATACCGATTTGGCCTAAAAATGCCCTGTTCGCATCGTTTTGCCCGTTCGTCCACCCAAACGGCCACAAAAATTTAAACGGACCACATTGGGACAATCCCCAACCGACCTGGCATGCCCTAGTTAATTTTTGGCCAACAGCAAGCCCGAACACCGGTCCTACTCTAAAAAAGGTGGGATATAACACATTGATTTGGCCTAAAATGCCCCATTCTCACTGTTTCGCCCTTTTGTCCACCTAAATAGCCACAAAAATTTAAACGGACCATACTAGGACTATCCCCAACCACCCTGTCATGCCCCGATCAATTTGTGGCCTACAACACTCCCGAACCCCGGGCCCAACCCTAAAACCGTGGGCTATAGCATGCCGATTTGATCCAAAAAGGCCCTGTTTGTGTTGATTCACACGTTTGTCCACCCAAATAGCCACGAAAAATTAAACGGACCACACTGGGATGATTCCCAACCTCCCTGGCATACCCTAGTCAGTATTTAGCCCACAGCATGCCCTGACCCACCCCCGAAACCATGGGCTATAGGACAATGATTTGCACAAAAAATTCCCCATTCGCACTGTGTTGCCCGTTTGTCTTCCCAAATGGTCACGAAAATATAAATTGACCACATTGAGATGATCCCCAACCTCCCTGGCATGCATCGATCAATTTTCGGCCCACAACATGCCTGAACCCCTGGCCCACCCCTAAAACAGTGGGTATAGCACACCAATTTGGCGTAAAAATGCCCTTTTCATGCCGTTTTGCCTGTTCATCCACCCAAATGGCCACAAAAATTTAAACGGACCACAATGGGATGATCCCCAACCTCCATGGCATGCCTCATTTTATTTTTGGCCCACAGCATGCCTGGTACCCAGGCCCACCCCCAAAACTGTGGGCTATAACACACCGATTTGGCCCGAAAATTCCCCGTTCATGCCGTTTTGCCCGTTTGTCCACCCAAATGGCCACAAAAATTTAAACAGACTAGACTGGGATGATCCCTAACTCCCTGACATTCCCCTATCATTTTTTTTCCTACAACACGCTCGGACCCCTGGCCAACCCCAAAAATCGTTGGCTATAGCCCGCCGATTTTACCCAAAAATGCTCCGTTTGTGCCGTTTTGCCCGTTTGTTTGCTCAAATGGCCACAAAAATTTAAAAGAACCATACTGGGATGATCCATTACCTTATTATCATACCCTAGTCTATTTTGGCCCATGGTATGCTCGGACCCCAGGCCTACCCCCAAAGCCGTTCACGCTGTTACACCCATTTGTCCATCTAAATAGCCACAAAAATTTAAATGGACCATACTGGGACAATCCCCAACCTCCTTGGCATGCCCTAATCACTTATTGGCTGAAAGAACGCCTGGACCTCGGGCCCACCCTGAAATCGAGAGCTATAGCACACCAATTTGGCCCGAAAATGCCCCGTTCGGCTGTTTCACCCGTTTGTCTACCCAAATGGCCTAAAAAATAAAACAGAATACACCAGGATGGTCCCCAACCTCCCAGGCATGACCCAGTTGATTTTCAGCTTACAACACACTCGAAATCCGGGCCTATCCCTAAAATCGTGGGATATACCTTACCAATTTTGCCTGAAAATACCCTATTCGCACTGTTTTGCCCGTTTGCCATCCAAATGGCGACAAAAGTTTAAACAAACCATACTGGGATGATCCTCAACTTCCCTGGTATGCCTCGATCAATTTTTAGCCAACAGAATACCCAGACCCCGAGCCCACCACTGAAACCATGGGCTATAGCAAACCAATTTGGTAGAGAATGCCCCGTTCAGGACGTTTCTCCTGTTTGTCCACCCAAATGGCCACGATAATTTAAATAGGCCACACTGGGATGATCCCCAACCTCCCTACCACTCCTTATTTGATTTTCGACCACAGCACACCCGAACCCCAAGCCCACCCTCGAAACCGTGGGATATAGCATAAGGATTTAGCTTAAAAATGCCCCGTTCGCACTGTTTCTCCCGTTTGTCCACCCATATTGCCACGAAAATATAAATGGACCACACTGGAATGATCCCCAACCTCCCTGGCATGACTCGGTCGATTTTTGGCCCACAGCATGCCCAGACCCCGAGACCAACACCCAAAACCACGGGATATAGCTTATCGATTTGGCCCAAAAATACCCCATTCGTGCTGTTTCGCGCGTTTATCTACACAAATAGCCATGAAAATTTAAACGGACCACACTGGGATGATCCCCAACCTCCCTGACATATCTCGGTCGATGTTTGCCCCATAGCACGCTCGAACCCTGGGCCCAACACTGAAACCGTGTGCTATAGCACACCAATTTGGCCCAAAAATACCCCGTTTGTGCTTTTTCGCTCGTTTGTCCACCCAAATGGAGACAAAATTTGAGCAGGCTAAATGGGGATGTTCCCAACCTCCCTGGCATACCCCAGTCAATTTTCATCCCACAACATGCCTGGACCCCAGGTCCACCCCAGAAACCGTGGGCTATAGCACACCGATTTAGCCCGAAAATGCCCAGTTCACGTCGGTTTGCAGGTTTGTCCACCCACAAGGCCAAGAAAATTTAAACGGACCACACTGGTATAATACCCAACATCCCTGACACACCTCGGTAGATTTTTGGCTCGCAGAACACCCGAACCCCAGGCCCACCCCTCAAACCATGGGCTATAGCACATCGATTTGGCCCGAAAATGACCCATTTGTGCCAATTCGCTCGAATGTC
The DNA here is from genome assembly GCF_002878395.1 of Capsicum annuum. Classification (NCBI taxonomy): domain Eukaryota; kingdom Viridiplantae; phylum Streptophyta; class Magnoliopsida; order Solanales; family Solanaceae; genus Capsicum; species Capsicum annuum. Next base: position 229,539,740 of record NC_061122.1, on the reverse strand, counting down.
TACCCAAATGGACACGAAAATTAAATGGACCACAATGAAATGATCCACAACCTCCCTAGCATGCCCTGATCAATTTTTGGCCCATAGCCCGCCCGAACCCCAGGTCCACCCCCAAAATTGTGGGCTATAGCACACCGATTGGCCCTAAAAATGCCCCATTCATGTCGTTTCGCCCGGTTGTCTACCTAAATGGCCACAAAAATTTAAAAGGACTACACTGGAATGATCGCCAACCTCCCTAGCACACCCCGGTTAATTTTTGGCCTACAACACACCTCCCACCTAAAAAATCATAGGCTATAGCACACTAATTTGGCCTAAAAATGCCCCGTTCACGCAGTTTTGCCCATTTGTCCACCCAAATAGCCACAAAAATTTAAACGGACCACACTGGGATGATCCCCATGCCTCGATTAATTTTTGGCTCACAGAACGCCCGGACTCTGGGGCTTCCCTTGAAACCGTGGGCTATAGCACACTAATTTAGCCCAAAAATGCCCTGTTCGCTCCGTCTCGCTCGTTTGTTCACCCAAATGGCCACAAAAATTTGAACGGACCAAACTGGGAAGATCCCCAACATCCCTGGCAAGCCCTTATTGATTTTTGGCCCACAGCATACCCGGATCCTGAGCCCACGTGCAAAATCGTGTGCTATAGCACACCGATTTGGCCCAACAATACCCCATTCATGCCAATTTGAACGTTTATCCACCCAAATGGATAGAAAAATTTAAACGGACAACACTGGGATGATCCCCAACCTCCATGTCATGGCCCATTTTATTTTTGGCCTACAGCACGCCTGGTACCCAGGCCCACCCCCAAACCTGTGGGCTATAACACACCGATTTGGCCCGAAAATGTCCCGTTCGTGCCGTTTTGCCTGTTTGTCCACCCAAATAGCCAGAAAAATTTAAACAGACTAGACTGGGATGATCCCTAACCTCCTTGACATTCCCCGATCATTTTTTGTTCTACAGCACGCCCGGACCCTTGGCCAATCCCCAAAACCGTTGGCTATAGCGCACCGATTTTACCCAAAAATGTCCCATTTGTACCGTTTTGCCTGTTTGTCCGCCCAAATGGCCACAAAAATTTAAAAGAACCATACTGGGATGATCCATTACCTCGTTGGCATACCTTAGTCTATTTTTGTCCCATGATATGCTCGGACCCCGGGCCCACCCCCAAAGCCGTTCACGCTGCTACACCCGTTTGTCCACCCAAATAGCCATAAAAATTTAAATGGACCACACTGGGACAATCTCCAACCTCCTTGGCATGTCCCTATCAATTATCAGCCGACAGAATGCCTGGACCTAGGCCTCAAAAATAAAACAGAATACACCGGGATAATCCCCAACCTCCCAGGCATGCCCCAGTTGATTTTCAGCTTATAGCACGCCCGAAATCCGGGCCTATCCCAAAAATCGTGGGATATACCTTACCAATTTTGCCTGAAAATGCCCTATTCGCGATGTTTTGCCCGTTTGCCATCCAAATGGTGACAAAAGTTTAAACATACCATACTGGGATGATCCTCAACTTCCCTAGTATGCCTCGATCTATTTTCAGCCCAAAGCACCACCCCCGAAACCATGGGCTATAGCATACCAATTTGGTAGAGAATGCCCCGTTCAGGCCGTTTCTCCTGTTTGTCCACCCAAATGGCCACGATAATTTAAACAGACCACACTGGGATGATACCTAACCTCCCTACCACTCCTCATTTGAATTTCAGCCCACAGCACACCCGAACCCCGAGTCCACCCCCAAAACCGTGGGATAAAGCATAAGGATTTAGCTCAAAAATGCCCCGTTCGCACTGTTTCTCCCGTTTGTCCACCCATATGGCCACGAAAATATAAATGGACAACACTGGAATGATCCCCAACCTCCCTGGCATGCCTCGATCAATTTTTGGCCCACATCATGCCCAGACCCCGAGACCACCACCAAAAACCGCGGGATATAGCTTATTGATTTGGCCCAAAAATACCCCATTCGCGCTGTTTTGCCCGTTTGTCTACACAAATAGCCATGAAAATTTAAACGGACCACACTGGTATGATCCCCAACCTCCCTGACACACCTCGATCGATGTTTTACCCACAGCACACTCGGACCCCGGGCCCAACACTAAAACCGTGTGCTATAGCACACTAATTTGGCCCTAAAATACCCCGTTCATGCTTTTTCGCTCGTTTGTCCACCCAAATGGAGACAAAATTTAAGCGGGATAAATGGGGACTATTCCCAACTTCCCTGGCATAGCCCGATCAATTTTCGTCCCACAACATACCCGGACCCCAGGTCCACTCCAGAAACCGTGGGCTTAGCACACCGATTTAGCCCGAAAATGCCCAGTTCACGTCGTTTTGCAGGTTTGTCCACCCACAAGGCCAAGAAAATTTAAACGGACCACACTGGAATAATCTCCAACCTTCTTGACACACCTCGGTAGATTTTTGGCTCGCAGCACGCCCGAACCCCAGGCCCACCCCCGAACCATGGGCTATAGCACATAGATTTGGCCCAAAAATGACCCATTTGTGCTGATTTGCTTGTATTTCCACCCAAATGGCCACAAAAATTAAACGGACCATACTGAGATGATCCAAAACCTCCCTAGCATGCCCCGATCAATTTTTGGCCCATAGCCCACCCGAACCCCGGGCCCACCCCCGAAATTGTGGGCTATAGCACACCGATTGGCCCTAAAAATGCCCCATTTGTGTTGTTTCACCCGGTTGTCACCCAAATGGCCACAAAAATTTAAAAGGACCACACTGGGATGATCCCCAACCTCCCTAGAATACCCTGGTCGATTTTTAGCCTACAACACGCCTCCCACCTCAAAAACCGTAGGCTATAGCACACTAATTTGGCCTAAAAATGCCTCGTTCACGCAGTTTTGCCCATTTGTCCACCCAAATAGCCACAAAAATTTAAACGGACCACACTGGGATAATCCCCAACCTCCCTGGCATGCCTTGATTAATTTTTGGCTCACAGCACGCCCGGACTCCGGGGCTTCCCTTGAAACCGTGGGCTATAGCACACCAATTTGGCCCAAAAATGCCCTGTTCGCTCCGTTTCGCTCGTTTGTTCACCCAAATGGCCACAAAAATTTAAACGGACCAAACAGGGACGATCGTCAACATCCCTGGCATGCCCCTATCAATTTTTGGCACACAGCATGCCCCGATCCTGAGCCCACGTGTAAAACCGTGTGCTATAGCACACCGATTTGGCCCAAAAATACCCCATTCATGCCAATTTGAACGTTTATGCACCCAAATATTAATGAAAATTTAAAAGGACCACACTGTGGCGATCCCCAATCTCCCTGGCACGCCTTAATTAATTTATGGCCCACAGCATACCCGGACCCCGAGCCCACCCTTTAAAGCATGGGCTATAGCACACTGATTTAGCCTGAAAATTCCATGTTCACATTGTTTTGCCCGTTTGTCAACCTAAATGGCCATAATAATTTAAACAAACCATACTGGGATGATCCTCAACCACCCTGGCACGCTCTGGTTGATTTTTCGCCCACAAAATGCCTAGATCCCTGGGCCCACCCTCAAAACTGTGTGGTATAGCACACCGATTTGGCCTGAAAGTGCCCCATTGTGCTATTTTGCTTGTTTGTCCGCCCAAATCGTAACGAAAATTTAAACGGACCACACTGGGAGGATCCCCAATCTCCCTGGTATACCACGGTCAATTTTTCGCTTACAGGATGCCCTAACCTCAGGCCCACCCCTGAAATCGCGGGCTATAGCACCCCAATATTGCCTAAAAATGCCCCGTTTGAGCCATTTTGCCTGTTTGACCACCCAAATAGGCACAAAAATTTAAATGGACCATACTAGGATAATTCCCAACCTCTTTGGCATGCCTCGATCAATATTTCGCCCATGGCATACCCGGACCCCGGACCCACCCCCTAAATTGTGGGTTGTAGCACATCGATTTGGCTCAAAATGGCCCCGTTTACGCTGTTTTGCCATTTTGTCAACCCAAATAGCCACAAAAATTTAGACGGACCACACTGGGACTATCCCCAACCTCCCTGGCATGACCCTATTAATTTTTGGCCCACAGAACGCTCGTACCCTGGTCCAACCCCCAAAATCGTGGGCTATATCACACCAATTTGGGCCAAAAATGCTCAGTTCACCTTGTTTCACCCGTTTGTCAACCCAAATGGCCACAAAAATTTAAATGGATCACACTGGGACACCCAACCTCCTTGGCATGCCCTGGTTGATTTTCGGCCAACAACACGCCTGGACCCCGGGTACACCCTTAAAAACATAGGCTATAGCAAAATATATGGCTCGAAAATGCTCTGTTTGCACCGTTTCACCCGTTTGTCAACCCAGATGGCAATAAAAATTAAACGAACCACACTAGGACTATCACCGACCACCTTGGCATACCCTAATAGATTTTTGGCCCACAGCACGCCCGGATCCCTGTCCAACCCCCAAAACTCTTGGCTGTAGCACACCAATTTAGCCTGAAAATGCCTCGTTAGCGTCGTTTCGCCCATTTGTCCACCCAAATAGCCACAAAAATTTAAATGGACCACATTGGATGATGCCTCACCTCCCTAAAATGCCCTGGTTAATTTTTGGCTCACAACACGCCCAGACCCTGGGCTCACCCCCGAAACCGCGAGTAGTAGCACACTGATTTTGCCTGAAAATGCCCCATTCACACTGTTTTGCCCATTTGTCTACCTAAATGGCCACAAAAATATAAATGAACTACATTGGGCTGATCCCTAACTTCCCAGGCAAACCTCCGTCGATATTCGGCCTACAACACGCCCGAACCGTAGGCCCACCCCCCAAAACCGTGTGCTATAGCACATCGATTTGGCCCAAAAATGCCTTGTTTGCACCGTTTCGCCCTTTTGTCCACACAAATGGCCATAAAATTTTAAGCAAACCATACTGAGATTATTCTTTACCTTCCTGGCACATCCTGGTTGATTTTTAGCCCACAGCACATGCGAACCACGGGCCCACCCCTAAAATCGTGGGCTATAGCACACCGATTTGGCCCAAAAATGCCCCTTTTATGATGTTTCTCCCGTTTGTCCACCCAAATGGCCACAAAAATTTAAACGGACAACATTGGGATGATCCCCAATCTCATTAGCATGCCTCAGTCTATTTTTGGCCTATAACACGCTCGGAGCCCAGGCCCACCCCAAAAACTATGGGCTATAGCACACCGATTTGGCCCAAAATGCCAGTTCACGCCGTTTTTCCCGTTTGTCAACCCAAATAGCAACAAAAATTGAATCGGACCATACTGGGATGAACCCCATCCTCCCTAAAATGCCCGAACGATTTTTGGCCCATAAAATGCCTAGAACCTGATCCCACCCACAAAACTGTGGGCTATGACACTTCGATTTGGCCTGAAAATGCCCCGTTTGCCCCGTTTTGCCCGTCTGTCCACCCAAATAACCAAGAAAATTTAAATGAACCACACTAGAATGAACTAAGCTCCGTAGATTACCTTGGTCAATTTTTGGCAAACCGCACGCTCGAATCCTTGGCCCACCTCCGAAATCGTGGGATATAACACACCGATAAAAATTCCTTATTCATGTTATTTGGCACATTTGTCCACCCAAATAGCGATAAAAATTTAACTGGACCACACTGGGATGATTCCCAGCCTCCTTGGCATGCCCCGGTTGATTTTAGGCCCACAACACATCTAAACCCCGAGTCCACCCCAAAATCGTGGGCTATATTGCACACCTATTTGACCCAAAAATGCCCTGTTTGCGCTATTTCGCCCGTTTATCCACCCAAATGGTCGCAAAAATTTAAACAGACCACACTGGAATGATTCTCAGCCTCCCAAGCATCCCCTGGATGATTTTGAGACCACAAAACGCCAGGACCCCAGGCCCACCCCCAAAACCGTGGGCTATAGCAAACTGATTTGTCCCGAAAATGTCCCATTCGCGCCGTTTCGCCCTTTTGTCCACCTAAATGGCCACAAAAATTTAAACGGATCACTCTGGGATGATCCCTAACCTCCCTGGAATGCCCCGGTTGATTTTTGGCCCGCAGCATGCCCGAACCATGGGTGCATCCCTGAAAATGTGGGATATAGCACACTAATTTTGCCTAAAAATGCCCTGTTAACGCCGTTTTACCCGTTTGTCTAACCAATGGCCACAAAAATTTAAACGGACCACACCAGGACTATCCCCAACCACCCTGCTATACCTCAGTCAAGTTTCGGCACACAGCATGCCCAGGCCCCAGGCTTACCCCCAAAACCGTGGGCTATAGCACACCGATTTGAACCAAAAATGCCCTATTCACACCGTTTCGCCGTTTTGTCCTCCCAAATGGCCACAAAAATTTGAATGAACTACATCGGGATTATCCCCAACTTCAGTGGCATGCTCCAGTCAATTTTTGGCCCACAACACACCCGAACCCTGGGCCCACCACCAAAACCGTGGTCTATAGCACACCGATTTGGTCCATAAATGCCTCGTTCGCAACATTTTGCCCGTTTGTCAACCCAAATAGCCCCAAAAATTTAAACGGACCATACTGGGAGCATTTCCAACCTCCCTGGCATGCCCCGGTTGATTTTTGAACAACAGCACGCCTGGACCCCGGGCCCACCTCCAAAATTGTAGGCTACAGCACACTGATTTTGCCTAAAAATGCTCGTTTCGCACCGTTTCTCCCGATTGTCCACTCAAATGGACACAATAAATTAAAAGGACCATACTGGGATGATCCCCAACCTCCCTGGCAAGCCTCGATTGATTTTTGGCCCACGACACACCCAAAACACAGGCCCAGCACCAAAGCAGTGGTCTATAGTACACCAATTTGACCCAAAAATGCTCCGTTCGCAAAGTTTTGCTCGTATGTCCATACAAATGGCCACAAAAATTTGAACAGACCATACTGGGATAGTCCCCAACCTCCCTCGCATGCCTCGATCAATTTTTGGTACACAGCACGCCCGAACCCCCGGCCCACCCCTGAAACCGTAAGCTATATAGCACACTAATTTGGCCAAAAATGCCTCATTCATGCCGTTTTGCCCGTTTGTCCATAAAAATGGCCACAAAAATTAAAACAAACCCCACTGGGATGATCCGCAACCTCTCTAGCATGCCCCGGTCAATTTTTGGCCCACAGCACACCCGAACCCTGGGCCCACCCCCAAAACCGTGGTCTATAGCATATTAATTTGGCCTAAAAATGCCGCGTTTTGCTGTTTCACCCGTATGTCACCCAAATGGCCACTAAAATTTCAGCGAACCACACTGGGATGATATCCAACCTTCCTGACATGCCCCAATCAAGTTTTTGCCCACAGCACGCTCGGATCCCTGTCCCTTCCCCAAAGCCGTGGGCTATAGCACATCGATTTGGCCCAAAATTCTCCGTTTGCACCGTTTCGCCTGTTTGTTCACCCAAATAACCACAAAAATTTAAATGAGTAGTACTGGGATGATTCCTAACCTCCCTGGGACGCCCGATCAATTTTTTGCCCACATCACGCCTGAAACTCGGGCCACCCCCCGAAATCGTTGGCTATAACACACCGATTTGGTTCGAAAAAATCCGTTTACTTAGTTTAGCCCATTTGTCCACTCAAATGACCACGAAAAAACAAATTGACCATATTAGGATGATCCCCAACCTCCCTGGCATGCCCCAATCAATTTTTGGCCCACAAAATGCCCAGACCCCGGGCTCACCCCAAAAATCGTGGCCTATAACATTCTGATTTGGACCCAAAATACCCCATTTCACCCATTTCTCTACCCAAATGGCCAAAAAAATTTAAACGGACCATACTGGGATAATCCACAATCTCTCTGGCATGCCCCAATCAATTTTTGGCACACAACATGCCCGGACCCGCGGCCCACCCCCGAAACCATAGGCTATAGCACACCAATTTGGCCAAAAATGCCTTGTTCATGCCGTTTCACTCGTTTGTCCATGAAAATAGCCACAAAAATTAAAACTAACCTCACTGGGATGATCCACAACCTCTCTAGCATGCCCTGATCGATTTTTGACCCACAGAACACCCGAACCCCGAGCCCACCCCCCAAAACGTGGTCTATAGCATATTAATTTGGCCTAAAAATGCCATGTTTATGCCTTTTCACTCGTATGTCCACCCAAATGGCCACTAAAATTTCAACGAACCACACTGGGAGGATCCCTAACCTCCCTGTCATGCCCCAATCAAGTTTTTGCCCACAGCACGCCCAGATCCCTGTCCCTTCCCTAAAACCGTGGGCTATAGCACATCGATTAGACCCAAAAATTCTCCGTTCATGACGTTTCACCCGTTTGTTCACCCAAATAGCCGCAAAAATTTAAATGGACAACACTGAGATAATTCCTAACCTCCTTGGCACGCCCAATCAATTTTTCGCCCATATCACGCCTGAACCCCTGGCCACCCCCCGAAATCATTGGCTATAGCACATCGATTTGGTTCGAAAAGACCCGTTTACATAGTTTCGCCCATTTGTCCACTCAAATGGCCACGAAAAAATAAATTGCCCACATTAGGATGATCCCCAACCTCCCTGGCATGCCTTGATCAATTTTTGGCCCACAAAATGCTCGGACCTCAGGCCCACCACTAAAACCGTGGGCTATAGCACATTGATTTGGCTCTAAAAAGCCCCGTTTGCGCAGTTTTATCCGTTTGTCCACTGAAATAGCCACAAAAATATAAACGGATCACACTAGGATGATCCACAACCTCCCTGGCATGCCCCAAACAGTTTTTGGCCCACAACATGCCCGGACCCCGAGCCCAACCCAAAAATTGTGGCCTATAGCGCACTGATTTGGCTCCAAAATACCCCACTTCACCCGTTTGTCCACCCAAATGGCCAAAAAAATTTAAACTGACCATACTGGGATAATCCCCAATCTCTCTGGCATGCCCCAATCGATTTTTGGCCTACAGCACGTCGGACCCCATGACCACCCCCAAAACCATGGGATATAGCACACCGTTTTGGGCCAAAAATGCCCCGTTCGCGCTGTTTCGCCTATTTTTCACCCAAATAGCCATAAAAATTTAACCGAACCACACTGGGATGATCTAATTCCTCCGAGGCATACCATGGTAGATTTTTGGCCTACAGCACGCCCGGGCCCCAAGCCCACCCCCAAAACCGTAGGCTATAACACACCGATTTAGCTCAAAAATACCCTGTTCGCGCTATTTCACCCTGTTGTCCTCCCAATTGGCCCAAAAAATTTAAACGGACCACACTGGAATGATCTCCAACCTCTCTGGCCTGCCCCATTTGATTTTTGGCCCACAGTAAGATCGAACTCCGGGCCCACCTTCAAAAACATGGGCTATAGCACATCAATTTGGCCCGAAAATGCCCCGTTCATGCCGTTTTGCCTGTTTATCTACCCAAATTGCTATGAAAATACAAATGGACCAGACTTGGACACCAAACTCTCTGGCATTCCCCAATCAATTTTTGGCCAACATCATACCCGGATCCCGGGCCCATCTAAAAAACCATGAGATATAGCATATCGATTTGGCCCGAAAATGCCCCATTAACACCGTTTCACCTTTTTTTCCACCCAAATGGCCACGAAAATTTAAACGGACCACACTGGGATGACCCTCTATCTACTTGGAATGCCTCGATCAATTTTTGGCCCACAGTATTCTCAAACCCCAGAACCACCCCCAAAATCGTGGGCTATAGCACACCGATTTGGCCTAAAATGTCCCGTTAACGCTATTTCACCCATTTGTCTACCTAAATGGCCATGAAAATTTAAATGAATCATAATAGGATGATCCCCAACCTCTCTGGCATGCCCCATTTAATTTTTGGCTTACAACACGCTCGGACCCCAGGCCCATCCAAGAAACCATGGGCTATAGCACACCGATTTAGCCCAAAAATGCCTCGTTTGTGCCATTTCACACATTTGTCATCCAAAATGGATACGAAAATTAATATGCACCACACTGGGATATTCCCTAACCTCCCTGTCATGCCCCAATCAATTTTTGGTCACTAGGACACCCGAACCTCGAGCCTACCCCAAAAATCATGGGCTATAACACATCAATTTGGCCAAAAAATACCCCATTAACACCCTTTCACCCTTTTGTCCATCCAAATTTCCATGAAAATTTAAACAAATCACACTGGGATAATCCTCAACCTCCCTGGCTTACCTCGGTTAATTTTTAGTCCACATCACTCCCAGACACCGGGCTCACCCCCAAAACTGTGGGCCATTGCAAATTGATTTGGCTGAAAATGCCCCGTTTGCGCCATTTCACCCGTTTGTCCACACAAATTGCCACAAAAATTTAAATGGACCATACTAGGATGATCCCAAACCTCCCTAGCATGCCTCGGTTAATTTTCAGCCCACGGTATGGCCAGATCTCGGGCTCACCCCCAAAATCGTAGGCTATAGCAGAACGATTTGGTTCAAAAATGCCCAATTCACACCAGTTTGCCCATTTGTCCACACAAATAGGCACGAAAATATAATCGGACCACACTGCAACGATCCCCAACCTCCCTGGCATGCCCCGATTAATTTATGACCCACAGCACGCCTAGACACCGGGCCCACCCCCGAAACCGTTGGCTATTGCACCCAGATTTGTCCAGAAAATGTCTTGTTCATCCAGTTATACACGTTTGTCTGCCCAAATAGCCACGAAAATTTAAATGGACCACACTGGGATGATCCCCAACCTCCTTGGCATGTCCCGATCAATTTTTGGCCCACAGAATGCCCGAACATCGGGCCCACCCTAAAACCCGTGGGTTATAGCACACAAATTTGGCTCGAAAACACCTTATTTGCTCTTTTTTGCCCGTTTGTCTACCCAAATGGCCACGAAAATTTTAACAGACCATACTGGGAAGTTTCATAACAACCTTGGCATGCCCCGATCAATTTTTGGCCCATAACACGCCTTGAACTCGGGCCCACCACTAAAACCGTGGGCTATAGCACACTGATTTGGCCCAAAAAATGCCTTGTTCATGATGTTTTTCCCGTTTGTCCACCTAAATAGCTACAAAAATTTAGAGGGACTACATTAAGATGATCCCTAACTTCCCTGGCACGCCCCAGTCAAATTTTGACCCACAGCGCACCCGTAAGCCGAGATCAATCCCAAAATCAAGGGCTATAGCTCACCGATACGGCCCAAAAATGCCCCATTCATGCCGTTTTGCCCTTTTGTCCATCCAAATGGCCATGAAAATATAAATGGACAACACTTGGAGGATCCCCAACCTCATTGGAATTCCCCGATCAATTTTTGGCCCATAACACGCCTGTACCCTGAGCCCACCCACAAAATCGTGGGCTACAATACACCAATTTTGTCCAAAAATGTCCCGTTCGCACCGTTTCACCTGTTTGTCCACCCAAACAACCATAAAAATTTAAATGTACTATACTGGGATGATCTCCAACCTCCCTAGCATGCCCCGGTTGATTTTTGATCAATAGATCGCCCAGACCCCTGGCCCACCCCCGAAACCGTGGGCTATAGCACACCGATTTGCCTAAAAATGCTCCGTTCGCGCTGTTTATCCCGTTTGTCCACACAAATGGCCACAATAATTTAAATGGATTATACTGGGATGATACCCAACTTTCCTGGCATACCCCAATTGATTTTCGGCACATAGCACACCTAGAACCTGGGACCACCCCCAAAACCATGGTCTATAGTACACCAATTTGGCCCGAAAACACCTCGTTCGCAATGTTTTGCCCTTTTGTCCACCCAAATGGCCACAAAATTTAAACCAACCATACTGGGATTGTCTCCAACCGCCCTGGCATATCTCAATAGAATTTTGGCCCATAGCACTCCCGGACCTCAAGCCCACCCCCAAAATCGTGGGCTGTAGCACACCGATTTGGCCCAAAAATGTCCCGTTCATGCCGTTTCGCCTGTTTGTCCACGCAATTGGCAACAAAAATTTAAATGGATCACTCTAGGAAGATCCTTAACCTCCCTGGTACGCCCATGTCGATTTTCAGCCCACAACACATCCGGACCCTAGGTCCACCCCCAAATTGGTGGGCTATAGCATATTGATTTATCCCGAAAATGCCCCGTTTGCATTGTTTCACCGTATGTCAATCCAAATGGCCACTAAAATTTAAACTGACCATATTGGGACGATCCTCAACCTCCCTGACATGCCCCGGTCAATTTTTTGCACACAAAACACCCAAATCCCGAGCCCACCTAAGAAATCATGGGCTATAGCACATCGATTTGGCTCAAAAATGCCCCGTTCATACCATTTTGCCCGTTTGTCTATCCAAATAGCCATGAAAATTTAAAATGATCACACTGGCATGATCCCAAACTTCCCTGGGATGTCTAGATTAATTTTTGGCCAATATATTGCCTGAACCCCGGGCCCACCCCCAAAACCGTTGGCTATGTAGCACACCAATTTGGCACAAAAATGCCCCATTCTCGTAGTTTTGCTCGTTTGTCCACACAAATGGCCAAAAAAATTTAAACGGACCAAACTGGAATGATACTCAACCTCCTTGGCACACCCCTGTTAATTTTCTGCCCACAGCACCCCTGGACCTCGGGCTCACCCCTGAAATAGTGGGCTATAGCACACAGATTTGGCCCGAAAATGCCCCGTTTGTGACGTTTCTCCCATTTGTCCACCCAAATGGCCACAAAAAATAAACAGACAACATTCGGATGATCCCTAATCTCCCTAGCATGTCTCGATGGATTTTTGGCCCATATCATGCTCGGACCCCTGGCCCACCCTCAAATCGTGGGCTATAGCACACCGATTTGGCTTGAAAATGCCCCGTTAGCGCTGTTTCGCCCATTTGTCCTCCCAAATGGCCATGAAAATTTAAACGGACCACACTAGGAGGATCCCTAACCTCCTTGGAACGCCCCGATCAAATTTTAGCCCACAACACACCCAGACCCCGGTCCCATCAATGAAATCGAGGGATATAGCATACTAATTTGGTTAAAAAATGCCCTATTCGCGTTGTTTCACCTGTTTGTCTACCCAAATTGCTACAAAAATTTAAACGGACTATACTGGGATGATTCCCAACCTTCCTGGCATGCCCTGGATGATTTTTATCCCTCAGAACGCCAGGACCCTGGGCCAACCCCCAAAACTGTGGGCGATAGAACACCGATTTAGCCCAAAAATGTCCCATTCGCGTTGTTTTGCTCGTTTGTTCATCTAAATAGCCACAAAAATTTAAATGGAGAATACTGGCCCCACCCCCAAAATCGTTGACTATAGCACGTTGATTTGGCCTACAGATGCCCCGTTCACAATGTTTTCCCCGTTTGTCCACCCAAATAGCCACTAAAATTTAAACAGACCACACTGGGATGATCCTCAACCTCCCTAGAATGCCTCAATTGATTTTTGGTACACAACACGCCTGGACACCGAGCCCACCGCTAAAATTGTGGGCTACAACACACCGATTTGGCCCAAAAATGCCCCATTCACGCTGTTTTGAGTGTTTGTTCATGCAATTGGCCACGAAAATTTAAACGTATCACAGTGGGAAGATCCCAACCTACCTGGCACGCCCCGATCAATTTTTGACCCACAACACGCCCGGACCCCGAAACCACCCCTTAAACCGTGGGCTATAGAACATTAATTTGGCTCGAAAATGCTCCATTCCCACCCTTTTGCCCGTTTATCAACACAAATTGCCAAAAATATTTAAACGGACCACACTAGGATGAACCCCAGTTCCCTAGCATATTGATTTGTCCCAAAAATGCCCCGTTTATGTCGTTTCACCCATTTGTCCACCCAAATGGCCATGAAAATTTAAACGGACCATACTGTGATGATCCCCAACCTCCCTGACATACCCCGGTCAATGTTTATCCCACAGCATGCCCGGATCCCAGACTCACCCCCGATACCGTGGGCTATATAGCACACCGATTTGGCTCGAAAATGCCTGGTTTGCACCATTTCACCCGTTCGTCTACCCAAATAGCCATGAATATTTAAACGGACCATGCTGGAATGATCCCAACCTCCCTGGCGTGTCCCTATCAGTTTTTAACCCAATCCATGCCCGAACCCAGGCCCACCCCTAAAATAGTGGGCTATAGCACACTAATTTGGCTCGAAAATGCCCCGTTTTGCCCGTTTGTCCACTCAAATGGCAATAAAATTTAAATAGACCATACTGGGACGTCCCCAACCTCCTTGGCATGCCCCAATTGATTTTTCACCTACAGTACTCCCGGACCCTGGGCCCACTCCCAAAACCGTGGGCTATAGCACACCGATTTGGCCCGAAAATGCTGTGTTCACACCGTTTTGCCCATTTGTCCACCCAAATGGACATAAAAGTTTAAACGGACCACACTGGGATGATTCTAAATTTCCATGACACGCCAAGATTGATTTTTGACCCACAGTACGCTCGTACCTCGGGGTAACCCTTAAAACCGTGGGCTATAGCATATAGATTTGTCGTGAAAATGCCCTGTTCACGCTGTTTAACCCGTTTGTCAACCCAAATGGCCACAAAAATTTAAATGGACCACACTGGGACGATCCTCAACCTCCCTGATATACCTCGATCAATTTTTAGCCTACAGACACCTGAATCCTGGACCCATCCTCGAAATCGTGGGCTATTTGCCCATTTGTCCATCCAAATAGCTACAAAAACTTAAAGGGACCATACAGGGATGATCCTCAACCTCCCTGGCATGCACTGATCTATTTTTAGCCTGCAGTACGCCTGAACTATTGGCCTACACCCAAAACCGTTGGGTAGAGCACATCGATTTGGCCCGAAAATGTCCTGTTCGTGCAGTTTTGCCCATTTGTCCACCCAAATGAAAACAAAAATTTAAATGGACCACACGGGGATGATTCCCAACCTCTTTGCCATACCTCTATCAGTTTTCTACCCACAGCACGCCCGGACCTCAAGCCCACCCTTGAAATTGTGGGCCATAGCATACTGATTTGGCCCGAAAATGCTCTGTTCGCGATATTTCTCCCGTTTGTCCACCCAAATGGACACGAAAATTTAAATGGACCATACTATAATGATACCCAACTTCCCTGGTCTACCTCGGTTGTTTTTTGCCCAAATTACGCCTTGAGCTCGGGCCCACCCCCAAAATCGTGGGCTTTAGCACATTGATTTGGCTCGAAAATGCCCTCTTTTGCCTATTTTTCCACCCAAATGGCCACAAAAATTTAAATGGACCACACTAGGATGATACCTAACCGCCCTGGCTTGCCTTGATCAATTTTTGGCCCACAGCATGCCCGGACCCCAGTCCTACCCTAAAAATTGTGGGCGAAAGCACACTGATTTGCCATAAAATGCCCCGTTTATGCCGTTTTGTCCGTTTTTACACCTAAATAGCCACTAAAATTTAAATGGACCACTCTTGGATGAACTGTAAGCTCCTTGGTGCCTCAGTCGATTTTTGTCCCACAGCACGCCCGGACCCCGGGTCCACCACCAAAATCGTGGGCTATAGCACATCGATTTGGCCCAAAAATACCCCATTCACACCATTTTGCCCATTTGTCCACCCACAAGGCGACAAAAATTTAAACAGACCACATTAGGATGATTCTCAACCTCCCTGGCATGCCTTGATCGATTTTTGGATCACAGCACGCCCGAACCTCGGGCCCACCCCCAAAATCGTGTGCTATAACACACCGATTTAGCCCAGAAATGCCCCGTTCATGCTGCTTTACCCGTTTATCTAACCAAATAGCCGCAAAAACTGAAACGTTCCATACTAGGATGATTCCCAATACCTCTGGCATGCCTTGGTCAATTTTTGGCCCACAATATGCTCGGACCCTGAGCCCACCCCTAAAACAATGGTCTATAGCACACCAATTTGGCTCGAAAATGTCTCGTTAGAGTCGTTTCACCCGTTTGTCCACCAAAATAGCCACAAAAATTTAAACAGACCACACTGGGAGTATCACCAACCTCCCTGGCATGCCCTGGTCGATTATTGGCCGACAGCATGCCCGAACCACGGGGCCACCCCCAATAACGTGGGATATAGCACACTGATTCGGCCCAAAAGTTCCCCGTTTGCATCGTTTTGCCAGTTTGTCAAACCAAATAGCCATAAATATTTAAACGGACCACACTGGGATGATCCCCAAGCCTCTAGCTTGGCTCGGTTAATTTTTAGCCCACAACAAGCCTGGACCCCGAGCCCACCCCAAAAACCCTAGGCTATAGCATACCTATTTGACTCGAGAATGCCCCATTAGGCGGTTTCGCTCATTTGTCCACCCAAATGGCCACAAAACTTTAAACGGACCATACTGGGATGATCCTCAACCTCCCTAGAATGTCCCGGTCTATTTTTGGCCAACAGCACGCTCGGACCCTGAGTCCACCCCTAAAATCATGGGCTATAGTATATTGATTTGTCCCAAAAATGCCTCGTTTGTGCTGTTACACCTGTTAATCCACCCAAAAGGCCACGACAATTTAAAAAGACCATACTAAGACGATCACCAACCTCCCTGACATACCCTGGTTGATTTTCGGCCCACAGCACGCCCAAACCTCGGGCCCACCCCTAAAACCGTGGGCTATAGCACACCGATTTGGCCTGAAAACTCCCCATTCGTGCCGTTTTGCCCGTTTCTCCACCCAAATGGCCAATAAATTTAAATGGACCACACTGGGATGATCTTTAACTTTCCTGGAATGCCCCAATCGATTTTCATCCCACATCAAGCCTGGGCCCCTAGCCTATCCCTAAAATTGTGGGGTATAGCACACCGATTTGGCCCAAAAGTACCCAGTTCACACTGTTTCACCCGTTTATCTTCCCAAATGGCCACAAAAATTTAAAAGGACTACACTAGGATGACCCCCAACCTTTTTGGCATGCCCTAATCAATTTTTGACCCACAGCACGCCTGGGCCTCGCGCCCACCCCCGAAACTGTGGGATATAGCACACCGTTTTTGCCGAAAAATGCCCTATTCATGCCGTTTTGCCCGTTTATCCACCCAAATGGCCATAAAAATTTAAACGGAACACACTGGGATGATCCCTTACCTTCTTGGCATATCCTGATTGATTTTCGGCCCACAGCACGCCCGAACCCCAGGCCCACTTCTGAAACTGTGGGTTACAACACACCGATTTAGCCCCAAAATATCCTGTTTGCACCGTTTCACCCATTTGTCTACCCAAATAGCCACGAAAATTTAAACGGACCATGTTAGGACGATCCCCAACCTCTCTGGCATGCCCCGTTTAATTTTTGGCCCACAGCAAGCCCAAACCTCGGGACCACCCCTAAAATAGTTGGCTATAGCACACTTAATTAGCCCAAAAATGCCCCGTTCATACCATTTCACCAGTTTATCCACCCAAACGGCCGTAAAAATATACACAGACAACACTAAGATGATCCCCAACCTCCCTAGAATGCCTCGATCAATTTTTTTCCCACAACACACCTGAATCCTGAGCCCACCGCCAAAACCGTGTGATATAGCATATCGATTTGCATCAAATATGCCCCGTTAATGCCGTTTTGACCTTTTGTCAACCCAAATGGCTATGAAAATTTAAATGGACCAAACTGGGATGATCCTCAACCTCCCTCACATGCCTTAGTCAAATTTTGGCCCACAGCACACCCAAAACCCGAGCCCACCCCCGAAACTACGGGCTATAGCACACCAATTTGGCTCAATATGCCCCGTTTTAGGCTTTTCGCCCATTTGTCCATCCTAATGGCCACGAAAATTTAAATGGAGGATACTGGGATGATCCCCAACCTCACTGGTATGCCCCAATCGATTTTTGGTCCTCAGCGTGCTCGGACCCCAAACCCCCCAAAACCGTGGGCTATAACATACAGATTTGGCCCACAAATGTCCCGTTTACACCATTTCTCCTGTTTGTCAACCACCTTAGGATGATCTATAACTTCCCTGGACCGTCCTGATTGATTTTCGACAACTAGTACACCCGCAAACTAGGCCCACCCTCAAAATCGTGGGCTATGGCACACCAATTTGGCCCGAAAATGCCCTGCTCGTGCCGTTTCTCCCATTTGTCCACCCAAATGGCCACAATAGCTTAAAAGGACCATACTGGATGATCCCCAGCCTCCGGGGCATGCCCAGTCAATTTTTGGCCCACAACAAGCCCGAACCCAAGGCCCACCCCTAAAACTGTGGGCTATGGCACACCGATTTGGCTTAAAAATGCCCCGTTTACTTTGTTTCACCCATCTATCAATCCAAATAGCCACAAAAATTTAAACGGACCACATTGGAATTATCCACAACCACCCCAGACTTCGGGCCCACCCCTAAAACCGTGGGCTATAGTATATTGATTTAGCCTAAAAATGCCCCGTTTGTGCCGTTTCACCTATTTGTCCACCCAAATGTCACTAAAATTTAAACGGACCATGCTAGGATGATCCCCAACCTCCCTGACACACCCCGATTAATTTTTTACCCACTGCACGCCTGGATCCTAGGCCCACCCCCAAAACCGTGGTTATAGCATATTAATTTTGCCCGAAAATTCCCCATTCATGCCATTTCACCCGTTTGTCCACCCAAATAGCCACAAAATTCAAATGGGTCATACTGGGATGATCCCCAACCTGCCTGGCATGCCTCGGTCAATTGTGGGTTACTCCGAGCCCACCACCAAAATCGTGGGTTATAGCACACCAATTTATCCAAAAAATGCCCCATTCATGCCGTTTCGCCCTTTTGTCCTCCCAAATATCCACGAAAATTTTAATGGACCACACTGAGATGATTTCTAACAACCCTGACACACCACGGTCAACTTTTGGCTCACAGCACACTCGAACCCCGTGTCCACCCCAAAACTATGTACAATAGCAACTCAATTTGCCTGAAAATGCCCCGTTCGCGCTATTTCGCCCGTTTATCCACCCAAATGGCTGGAAAAATTTAAACGGACTACATTGGGGTGATTCCCAACTTCCTTGGCACACCCTGGATAATTTTTGGCCCACAGAACGCCCGAACCCATGGCCCTCCCTAAATCCATGGGCTATAGCACACTTAATTGGACCAAAAGTTCCCTATTTGTACCGTTTCACATGTTTATCCACCTAAATTTTCACAAAAATTTAAATGGACCACACTAGGATGATCCCTAACCTCCATGGTATACCCCGATCGATTTTTGTCCCACAGCACGCCCAAACCCTGGGCCCATCCTTGAAACAGCGAGATATAGCAAACCGATTTGGCCAAAAAATGCCCCATTCGTGCTGTTTCGCCTGTTTGTACAACCAAATGGCCACAAAAATTTAAACTGATCACAATAGGATGATCCCTAGCCTCCCTAGCAAGGCCCGACCGATTTTCAGCCTACAGAATGCCCGAACCCCGGGACCACCCCCAAAACCTTGGGCTATAACACACCAATTTAGCTCAAAAATACCCCATTTGTGCTGTTACGCCTATTTGTCCAACCAAATATCCATAAAAATTTAAACAGACCACACTAGGATGATCCCCAACCTCTCTGTCATGCCTTGGTCGATTTTCAGCCCACAGCATGGCCGGACCCTGGGACCACCCCCGAAACCTTGGGCTATAACACACCAATTTAGCTCAAAAATACCCCGTCTGCGCTGTTACGCCTATTTGTCCAACCAAATAGCCATAAAAATTTAAACGGACCATACTAGGATGATCTCCAACCTCCCTGTCATGCCTTGGTTGATTTTCAGCCCACAGCATGCCCGGACCCTGGGACCACCCCCAAAACGGTAGGCTATAGCACACTGATTTGGCCTGAAAATGCCCCGTTTAAACCATTTCACCTGTTCGTCCACCCAAATGTCCACGAAAATTTAAACGGACCTCACTGGGGCAATCTCAACATACCTGGCATGCCCCAGGCAATATTTGGTAACAGTACACCAAGATCCCAGGCCTAACCCCAAAACTGAGGGCAACAGCACCCCGATTTGGCCTGAAAACTCCCCGTTCACTTCGTTTCGCATGTTTGTACACCCAAATAGCCTCAAAAATTTAAACGGATCACACTGGGATGATCCGTAAACTCCCTGGCATGCCTCGATCAATTTTTGGCCTACAGCTCCCTCGGACCCTAGGCCCACTCCAAAAATTATGGGATATAGCACACCGATTTAGCTCGAAAATGCCTTGTTTGCGTCATTTCGCCCGTTTGTTCATCCAAATCGCAATAAAAATTAAAATGGACCACACTGGAATGATCCCCAACATCCCTAGCATGGCTCGATTAATTTTTGGTCCACAGAACTCCCGAGCTTTGAGCCCACCTGAAAAACCTGGTCTATTGCACACCGATTTAGCTTAAAAATGCTCCATTCACGCTGTTTTGCCCGTTTGTCCAACCAAATCGCCACGAAAATTTAAACGGACCATACTGGGACCAACCCCAACCTCCCTAGCATGCCCCGATCAATTTTTGGCCACAGCATGCTCAGACCCTGGCCCACCCCCAAAACCCTCGGCCATATCAATCGATTTGACCTAAAAATGTCCCGTTCGAGTTGTTTCGCCCGTTTGTTTACCTTAATGGCCACAAAAATTTAAATGGACCATACAGGGACAATCTTCAACCTCTCTGGCATAATTCAGTCGATTTAAGTCCCACAGGACACATGGACCTCGGGCCCACATCCTAAAACCGTGGGCTATAGCACACCGATTTAGCCTAAAAAAGCCCTGTTTCTGATATTTTGCCCGTTTGTCCACCCAAATGGCCACAAAAATTTAAATGGGCCATACTGGGATGATCCTTAACCTCCCTGGCATGCCCCAGTCAATTTTTAGCCTATAGCACACCCGGACCCCGAGCCCACCCTTGACACCCTGGGCTATAGCACACTGATTTGGCCCTAAAATGCCCCATTCGCGCCATTTCACCTATTTATCAACCAAAATAGCCACAAAAATTTAAACGGACAATATTGGGATGATTCCCAACATCCTTGGTATGCCCTAATGGATTTTTAGCCCACTGCAATCTCGGACCTCGGGCCCACCCTTGAAACCGTGGGCTATAGCACACTGATTTGGCTTGAAAATGTTCCGTTCGTGATGTTTTGCCCATTTTTCGACCCAAATGGCCCCAATAATTTAAATGGACCACATTGGGACGTTATCCAACCTCCCTGGTATGCCTCGGTCAATTTTTGGTGCATAACATGCCTGTACCGAGGCCCACCCCAAAAACCGTAGGCTATAGGAGACCTATTTGGCCCAAAAATGCCCCGTTCATGTCGTTTAGCCCGTTTGTCCACCTAAATGGCCACAAAAATTTAAACAGACTACACTGAGATGATTCCAAACCTCCTTGGCACGCCCCGGTCGATTTTTGGCCGATAACACGATCGTACCCCAGTCCCACCCCAAAAACCGCAGGCTATAGAACACTGATTTGGCCCCAAAATGTCCCATTGTCGCAATTTAACCCTTTTATACAACCAAATAGCCATGAAAATTTAAACAGACCACACTGGGATAATTTCCAACCTCCCTGGCATGCCCCGGTCTATTTTTAGCCAACAGCACGCCCGTACCCTGAGCCCACCCCCAAAATCGTGGGCTATAGCATATTGATTTTGCCAGAAAATGCCCTGTTTGCGCTGTTTCACCCATTTCTCTACCCAAATAGATACTAAAATTTAAATGGACCACACTGGGACGATCCCCAACCTCCCTGGCAGACCCCGGTCAATTTTTGGCCCACATCATGCTCGAATCCCAGGCCCACTCCTAAAATCGTAGGCTATAGCGCACTGATTTTGACTGAAAATGTTCCGTTCATGCTATTTTTCCTGTTTGTCCACCTAAATGGCCACAAAAATTTAAATGGACCACACTGGGATGATCCCCAACCTCCCTGACATGCCCGATTGATTTTTGGTCCACACACGCTCGGACCCCAGGCCCACCCCTAATACCGTCGGATATAATACATCGATTTGGCCTAAAAATGCCCTGCTTGCACCGTTTCTCCTATTTGTCCAGCTAAATGGCTACGAAAATTTAAACGAACCACACTAGGATGATCACCAATCACCTTAGCATTGCTCGGTGAATTTTTGCACCGTTATGCCCATTTAGCCAACGAAATAGCCATGAAAATTTAAACGGATCACACTAGGATGAACTCAAACCTCCCTGACACACTCTGGTCAATTTTTTTCCCACAACACGCCCGGACCCTAGACCCATCCCTAAAACCCTGGGCTATAGCACACTGATTTGGCCCGAAAATGCTGCGTTCATAATGTTTCACCCGTTTGTGCACCCAAATGGCCACGAAAATTTAAACGGACCATATTGAAATGATCCTTAACCTCCCTAGCACGCCCTGATCAATTTTTGGACTACAGCACGTTCGAAACTTGGGTCCACCCCCAAAACCTTGGGCAATAGCATATCGATATGACACAAAAGTTTCCCGTTCAGGTCGTTTCGCCTGTTGTCCACCCAAATGGCCACAAAAATTTAAACAGACATACTGGGATGATCCTCATCCACCCTAGCATGCCCTTGTCAATTTTTGTCCCACAGGACCACTCCCGAAACCATGGACAATAGCACACCGAATTGGCCCAAAAATGGCCCCATTAGCACTACTTGACCCATTTGTCCCCCCAATCAAACAATACAGGGATGATACCCTATCTCTCTAGAAAGCCTCGATTGATTTTTTGCCCTAGCACGTCCGTACTCCGAGGCCACCCCCAAAACTGTGGGCTATGGCACACCGATTTGGCCCCAAAATGCCCTATTCATGCCGTTTTGCACTTTTGCCCACCCAAATAGCCACAAAAATTTAAACGAACCAATCTGAGATAACTCCCTAACTGCCTAGCATGCCCCAATTTATTTTCAGCCAATAGCATGCTCGAACCCCAAGCCCACCCCCGAAATCGTGGGCTATAGCACATTGATTTGGCCCAAAAATGCCCCGTTCGCGCCGTTTTACCCGTTTGTCCACCCAAATGGCCACAAAATTATAAATGGACCACACTGAGATGATCCCCAGCCACCTTGGAACCCACAGCACGCCTGGACCCTGGCCCACATCTGAAACTGTTGGCTGTAGCACACTAATTTGGCCTAAAAATCCCCCGTTCAAGCTATTTTTCCCGTTTGTCCACCCATTGGCCACAATAATTTTAATGGACCATACTGGGACTATCCCTAACCTCCTTGGCATGACCAATTGATTTTTGTCCCATAGCACGCTCAGACCCTAGGCCCACCCACGAGACCGTGGGTAATAGCACACTGATTTGGCCCAAAAATTCCCTATTTGCACCATTTTACTTGTTTGTCCATCGAAATGGCCAGAAAGATTTAAACGGACCACAATGGAATGATCCCCAACCTCCCTGGCACGCTTGAGTCAATTTTTGGCCCATAGCACCCCAAAACCCCGGGCTCACCCCAAAACCGTGGGCTATAGCATATCGATTTGGCCTGAAAATGCCCTGTTCGCACTGTTTAACCCGTTTATCCACACAAATGGCAAAAAAATTTAAACGGACAACACTAGTATGATCCGTAACCTCCCTTGCATGCCCCGATCTATTTTCAGGCCATAGCACGCCTGGACCCCAGGTCCACCCCTAAAATCGTTGGTTATAGCACACTGATTTTGACTGAAAATATTCTGTTTGCGCTGTTTCGCCCGTTTGTTGACCCAAATGGCCACAAAAATTTAAATGGACCACACTAGGACAATTCCCAACCTCCCTAACATGCCTCAGTTGATTTTCGGCCCATAGCATTCCCGGACCCCGGGCCTACCCCTGATATCGTTGGTTATAGCATACCGATTTGGCCTAAAAATGCTCCGCTAGCACTGTTTCTCCCATTTGTCTAACGAAATAGCAACAAAAATTTAAACGGACCACACTGAGATGATCACCTATCACCCTAGCATTTCCCGGTCAATTTCATCCCACAACACGCCCAAAACCTGGGTCCAGCCCCAAAAACCTGGCTATAACACACCAATTTTGCTTGAAAATCCCTTTGCGCTGTTACGCTAGTTTATCCAACCAAATGGCCATGAAAATTTTAACGAATCACACTGGGACGATCTCGAACCTCCCTGGCACACTCCGATCAATTTTCAGGCCACAGCAAGCCCAGACCCCAGGCCCACCCCCAAAACCCTGGGCTATAGGCCACTGATTTGGCCCTAAAATGCCGCATTCGTAACGTTTCACCCATTTGTCCACCTAAATGGCCATGAAAATTTAAAAGGATCATACTATGATGATCCCCAACCTCCCTGGTATGACTCGGTCAATTTTTGGCCTACAGCACACCCGGACCTCGGGCCCACCCCCAAAACCTTGAGCTATAGCATATCGATATGGCACAAAAATTCCCCGTTCGAGTTGTTTTGCCCGTTTGTTTACCCAAATAGCCACAAAAATATAAACGGACATACTAGGACGATCCCTATCATCCCTAGAACAATAGCATATCGAATTGACCCAAAAATAGCCCCATTAGCACTGTTTGGCCCATTTGTCCACCCAAATGGCCATGAAAATTTAATCGAACAATACTGGGATGATCCTCTACCTCTCTGGCAAGCCCTAGTTGATTTTTTTCCCGCAGCACGCCCGTACTCTGAGGCCACCCCCAAAATCATGGGCTATGGCACACCGATTTGGCCTCAAAATGCCCTGTTCGTGTCATTTTGCATGTTTGCCCGTCCAAATAGCCACAAAAATTTAAACGGACCAATCTGGGATGATCCCCTACCTGCCTGGCACGCCCCGATTAATTTTTAGTCCATAGAACGCCCGGACCCCGGGCCCACCCCTGAAATCGTGGGCTATAGCACATTGATTTGGCCCAAAAAGGCCCCATTCGTGCTGTTTTACCCATTTGTCCACCCAAATGGACACGAAAATATAAACGGACCACACTGGGATGATCCCCAACCTCCTTGGCACGGTTTGATTTATTTTCGACCCACAGCACGCCCAAACCTCGGGCCCACCCCCAAAATCGTGGGCTATAGTACACTAATTTGTCTCAAAAATCCCCCGTTCGGACCATTTAGCCTGTTTGTCCACCAAAATTGTCTAAAAAAATTAAACGGACCATACTAGGACTATCCCCAACCTCCCTGACATTCGTCGATCGATATTTGGTGCATAGCACGCCCGCACCCCACCCCCGAAACCATGGGTTATAACACACTGGTTTCGCCCAGAAAATGCCCCATTCACGCCGTTGTGCCCGTTTGTCCATCCAAATGGCCAAGAAAATATAAATGGACTACCCTGGGATGATCCCTCACACCCCAAGATTCACCGATAAATTTTTAGCCTACAGCACGCCCGAACTCTGGGCCCACCCCACAAACCGTGGGCTATGTATACCGATTTGGCCCGAAAATGCCCTATTCGCGATGTTTCGCCCGTTTATCCACCCAAATGGCCACAAAAATTTAAACGGACCACATTGGGACGATCTCTAACCTCCATGGCATTCCCCGGTCAATTTTCATCCCACAGCATGCCCGGACCCCTGGTCCACCCCCGAAACCTTGGTCTATTGCACGCCGATTTGGCCCGAAAATGCCCCATTCGGACCGTTTTGCTCGTTTGTCCATCTAAATGGCCACGAAAATTTAAACGGACCACACTGGGATGATCCCCAACCTCCTTGGCATGCCCTAGTCGATTTGCAGCCCACGGCACGCCCTGACCTTGGGTCAACCCCCAAAACTGTGGGCTATAGCACACCGATTTAGCCCAAAAATTCTCCACTTGCACTGTTTTGGCCGTTTGTCCACCCAAATGGCCACAAAAATTGAAACGAACCACACTGGGACAATTTCCAACCTCCCTAGCATGCTCTGATCAATTTTTGGCCCATAGCTCGCCCAAACCCGGAGCCCATCCCTAAAAATATTGGCTATAGGACACCAATTTGGCCTGAAAATGCCCTGTTCGCTCCGTTTCGCCCGTTTGTCCACCCAAATATCCTAAAATATTTTAACGGACCACATTGTGATGATCCCCAAATCCTCGGGATGAGCCGTTCAATTTTTTCGCCCACAGTACGCCCGAACCCTGGGCTCACCCCCGAAACCGTGGGCTCTAGCACACCGAATGTGCACAAAAAAGCCACGTTTGTGACGTTTTGTCTGTTTTTCCAACCAAATGGCCACAAGAATTTAAACAGACGACAGTGGGATGATCCCTCTCCTTTCTGGCAAGCTCCAGTCGATTTTTGGCCCACAGCATACCCGAACCCCAAGCGCACCCCCAAAACCCTTGGTTATAACACACTGATTTGGCCCGAAAAATGTCCTGTTTGTGCTGTTTCACACATATGTCCACCTAGATGGCCATGAAAATTTAAACGGACCATTTTGGGAGGATCCACAACCTCCCTGTCACACCCCGGTCAATTTTTGGCCCACAGCACACTCGACCCTCTGTCCTACCCCCAAAATTGGGGCCCAACCTCCCTGGCATGCTCCAGTCAATTTTTGACCCACATCATGCCCAAACCTGGGCCCACCCCCAAAATCCTGGGCTATAATACACCAATTTGGCTAGAAAATGCCCTATTTACGTCGTTTCACCCATTTATCCATACAAATGGCTACGAAAATTTAAACAGACCACACAGGGATGATGCTCAAGCTCTTTAGCAGGCTCCGATCAATTTTCAGCCAATAGCACACTCGAACTCCGAGCCACCCCCTAGACCGTGGTCTATAGTACACCGATTTGTCCTAAAAAAGCCCCATTCGTTCCGTTTTGCCTGTTTGTCCACCCAAATGGCCATGAAAATTTAAATGGGCCACACCGAGATGACTCCTAACCTTCCTGGCATGCTTCAGTCAATTTTTTGCCCACAGCAGGCCCGAACGTCTGGCCCTCCCCAAAACCGTGGGCAATAGCTTACCGATTTGACTCAAAAATATCCTATTTGCGCTGTTTCACCCGCTTGTTCACCCAAATGGCCACAAAAATTTAAACAAACCATACTGGGACGATCCCCAACCTTTCTAATATGCCTTGGTCAATTTTTATCCCACAACACGCCTGAATCCCAAGCCCACCCGCAAAATCGTGGGCTATAGGAGATCGATTTGGCCCAAAAATGTCTCATTTGCGTCATTACGCCCGTTTACCCACCCAAATGGACACTAAAATTTAAAAGGACCATACTGGGATGATCCTCAACCTCACTGGCACCTCTCAATAAATTTTCAGCCCACAACATACCCAAACCCCAGGCCCATCCCCAAAACCATGGGCTATAGCACACCAAGTTTCTTGAAAATGCCCGATTCGCGCAGTTTTGCCAGTTCATCCACCTAAATGGCTGCGAAAATTTAAACAGACTACACTGGGATGATTGCAAACCTCCCTGACACACCCTGGTTGATTTTTGGACCACCGTATGCCCGGACCCGGGGACCACCCCCAAAATCGTGTGCAATAGCACACCGATTTGGCCTAAAAATGCACCATTCATGTGGTTTCACCCGTTTGTTTACCTAAACGGCCACAAAAATTTAAACGGACCATACTGGAATGATCCCAACCTCTCTTACAAACCTCGATCGATTTTTGGCCCACAGCACGCCCAAACATTAGGCCCACCCCTAAAACCATGGGTTATAGCACATTAATTTATCCTGAGAATGCCCCGTTCATTCCATGTTGCCCATTTGTACACCTAAATGGCCATAAAAATTTAAACAGACCATACTGGGATGATTCCTAACTTCCCAGGCATGCCCCGATCGGTTTTTGGCCTACAGCATATCGGATCTCGGGACCACTCCCAAAACCATTGGCTATAGCACACTGATTTGGCCCGAAAAATCTTTGTTTGTGATGTTTCGCTCGTTTGTCCACCCAAACGGCCGCAACAATTTTAACGGATCACACTCGAACGATCCCAAACTTCTCTAGAATGCCCCGGTCAATTTTTGACCCACAGCACGCCCAGAGCCCGTGCCCACCGCTAAAACCTTGGGCAAATGCACACTAATTTGGCCTAAAAATGTCCCGTTCGCGCCGTTTCACATGTTTGTCCACCCAAATAGCCAGAAAATTTAAATGGACCACACTGGAACAATCCCATACCTCCCTGGCGAGTAACGATAAATTTTTGATCTATAGCATGCCTGGTCCCTGGGGCCACCCCCAAAATCCTAGGCATTAGCACACCAATTTTTCCTGAAAATATTCATTTGCGCCGTTTCGCCTATTTGTCCACCCAAATAGTCACGAAAATTTAAACGGACCACACTGGGATGATCTCCATCCTCCTTGGCAAGCCTCGATCAATTTTTATCCTATAGAACGCCCGTACCCCAAGCCCACCTCCAAAACCGTTGACTGTAGTATACTAATTTTGCCTGAAAATCCCCCGTTCATGCTATTTTGCCCATTGGTCCACCCAATGGCCACAAAAATTTTAATGGACCATACTGGGACTATCCCCAACTTCCTTGGCATGCCCAGTTGATTTTTCGCCCATAACACCCTCGGTCCCTGGGCCCACCCATGAAACCGTGGGCTATAGCACACTGATTTGGCCCGAAAATTCTCTATTCGCGCCGTTTTGCTCATTTGTTCACTGAAATGGCCACATAGATTAAAACGGACCACACTGGGACGATCCCCAACCTCCCTGGCATGCTCGAGTCAATTTTTGTCCCACATCACCCCCAAACCATGGGCTCACCCCCAAAACCGTGGGCTATAGAATATCGATTTGGCCCGAAAATGCCCTATTCGAACAGTTTCACCCATTTATCCATACAAATTGCAATAAAAATTTAAACGGGCCACACTGGTACGATCGCCGACCTCCTTGGAACGCCCCGATCTTTTTTCAGCCCATAGGACGCCTGGACCCCGGGTCCACCCCAAAACCGTGGGCTATAGCACACTGATTTTGACCAAAAACATCCCTATCGCTCCGTTTTGCCCGTTTGTCCACCCAAATGGACATGAAAATTTAAACGGACCACACTAGGATGATGCCCAACCTCCTTGGCACGCCCGAGTCAATTTTTAGCCCACAGCACCCCCGAACCCCGAGCTCTCCCCCAAAACCGTGGGCTATAGCATATTGATTTGGCCCGAAAATGCCCCATTCGCACTATTTCACCCATTTATCCACACAAATTGTAACAAAAATTTAAACGGACCACACTGGTATGATCCCTAACCTCCCTGGAATGCCTTGATCTTTTTTCAGCCCATAGCACGCCTGGACCCCGGGTCCACCCCCAAAACCGTGGGCTATAGCGCACTGATTTTGACCAAAAACATCCCTATCGCTCCGTTTTGCCTGTTTATCCACCCAAATGGACATGAAAATTTAAACGGACCACACTGGGATGATCCCCAACCTCCTTGCCACACCCGTGTCAATTTTTAGCCCACAGCACCCCCGAACCCCGAGCTTTCCCCCAAAACCGTGGGCCATAGCATATTGAATTGGCCCGAAAATGCCTCATTCGCACTATTTCACCTGTTTATCTACACAAATGGCAACAAAAATTAAAACAGACCATACTGGTACGATCCCCAACCTCCCTGGCATGCCCCGATTGATTTTCGGCCAATAGCATGCTTGGACCCCTGGCGCACCCCAGACACCCTGGGCTATAGCGCACTGATTTTGACCAAAAACGTCCCTATCGCTCCGTTTTGCCTGTTTATCCACCCAAATGGACATGAAAATTTAAACGGACCACACTGGGATGATCCCCAACCTCCTTGGCACACCCGTGTCAATTTTTAGCCCACAGCACCCCCGAACCCCGAGCTTTCCCCCAAAACCGTGGGCCATAGCATATTGAATTGGCCCGAAAATGCCTCATTCGCACTATTTCACCTGTTTATCTACACAAATGGCAACAAAAATTAAAACAGACCATACTGGTACGATCCCCAACCTCCCTGGCATGCCCCGATTGATTTTCGGCCAATAGCATGCTTGGACCCCTGGCGCACCCCTGACACCGTGGGCTATAGCGCACTGATTTTGACCAAAAACGTCCCTATCGCTCCGTTTTGCCTGTTTATTTACCCAAATGGACACAAAAATTTAAACAGACTACACTGGAACGATCTCCAATCTCCCTAGCATGCCCCGGTCAATTTTTGGCCCATAGCACGCTCGTACCCTGGGTCCACCCCCAAACCAGTGGTCTATAGCATACCGATTTGGCTAAAAAATGCTCCGTTCGTGCCCTTTCGCCCGTTTATCAACCTAAATACCCACGAAAATCTAAACGGACCACACTAGGGTGATCCCCAACCTCCCTGGCATGCCCCGATCGATTTTTAGCCCATAGCTCCCAAACCTCGGACCCACCCCTGAAATTGTAGGCTATAGCATACCAATTTGGCCCAAAATTGCCCCGTTTGCTCCGTTCTCCCGTTTGTCCACACAAATGGCCATGAAAATTTAAATGAACCACACTGGAATAATCCCTGACTTCCTAGAATACCCCGATAGACTTTTGGCCCACAGCACGCCCGAGCCCCGAGCCCACCCCTGAAATTGTGGGCTATAGCACACTGATTTAGCCAGAAAATGCCCCATTCGGGATGTTTCTGATAACGCTCAAATTACATCTCTCTTATGAGAGAGTAAGCAGTCGTTGTCAAATGTATAACCCTACTAGGTTGGGGTCGAATCCCATAGGAAATATGGTGTTAATTAAGTTGTGTGCGGATTAGTTGACTTTTAATCGTTCATTTCCGTAAAATAAATAGGGGGATTTGATTCAGTTCACAAATTAATGGTTTCAGTTTAACAAGATGAAATATGTGTAGTAGTATTCAAATTCAGAGAAATATCAAGCAAGGGTTATGTCTACCTTGTAGTTTTCAATACTTTCTAACTATTGGCTTTACGAATTCATACATGCATCGTGCTTATAGAGAAACGTATTGTATTTAATAACATAATACTAGTGTTTCTCAACCATCAAGGACTAATTCACTTTAGTTTTCTCGAATCAAAAGCGTTTACCAAAAACAATTTGAAATCTCCAAGTAGTTAATCCTGCTAAGGCATTAGCATATGAAATAGGGATTGGAAATCCTATTTTTTTTTCACAACTCTCTTTTCCGAACAACAACCTTTCTCTCGAACAAGGTGTGTTTTAAGGCACATCCTCTATGTTTACAACCACGAGAATTCAAAATAAACGAAGAGAGTATGATGTAAACAAATCAATTCATAATGAATTCAAAATCCAAAGTAATAGATTGTATGCTACAAGGCTTCCATAACCCTAACTAATAAACTTAGCTA
The DNA here is from genome assembly GCF_002878395.1 of Capsicum annuum. Lineage (NCBI taxonomy): Eukaryota > Viridiplantae > Streptophyta > Magnoliopsida > Solanales > Solanaceae > Capsicum > Capsicum annuum. The sequence continues at coordinate 229,508,266 of NC_061122.1, read as the reverse complement.
CTCATGAATAAAACAAAAAGCATCATAAATATATTCATCACACCAAAAATTAGAAGACGATCTTGGTGTCCAAATACTGAAAACAAGAGAGAAAAATGTTTCTCTCTCTCTCCTCAAGCTAAGCCGCCTTTACCCTCTCTCGGAATAATACAGAATAATGAATTATCAATAAAAATTCAGCAATTAAGTCTTTTAATAATCTCTTCTCTCATAATTTCCTTCTAAGTCCCTGAACTAATTATAAATGATAAATTAGTCTTAGACATAGTTTCTAGGCACCACATTTGGTCCAAATTGCTACTCTCTCTTGTGTCATATGCCATCCGCATTCCATAGTCCCATTATGTCATCATCTACCTCATTAATACCTAAAATCATGCTAATCACATCGGTTAGCTCAATTAAATAGAAGTAGAGTAAAAACATAAGAAACTAGACACTTTGTTCTCTAAATTTAGCTACAATATGGATAAATTATGGTGCTTAGACGTATAAATACACCCAAGATCAATTTCGCACATTTGTCCACATAAATGGCCACAAAAAGATAAGCGGACAACACTGGGATGATTTTCAACATCCCAGGCATGCCCCGGTCAATTTTCAGCCCTCAACACACTCGAACCACGGGCCCACCCCCCAAACCCTTGGTTATATCACATCGATTTAGCCCGAAAAAGCCCCGTTCGCACCGTTTCGCTCGTTTGTTCACCAAAATGGCCACGAAAATTTAAACAGACCATACTGGGATGATCCCCAACTTCCTTGGCATGCCCCGATAAAATTTTGGCCTACACCACGCCCGGACCCCAGGCCCACCCTTGAAACCTTGGGCTATAGCACACCGATTTGGCCCAAAAATACCCCATTTGCGTCATTTTACCTATTTGTCCATCCAAATGGACACGAAAATTTAAACGGACCACACTGGAACGAACCCCAATTTCCCTAGCACACCTCGGTCAATTTTTGGCCCACAGCATAACTGGACCCCGGGTTCACCCCCAAATCCATAGGCTATAGCACACCGATTTGGCCCTAAAATGCTTCGTTCGCGCCTTTTTGCCTATTTGTCTACCCAAATGGCCATGAAAATTTAAACGGCTCACACTAGGACGGTCACCATCCTCCCTGGCACACCTGGTCAATTTTTGGCCCATGGCATGCCTGAACCTTGGGCCCACCCCAAAAACTCTTGGCTATATCACACTGATTTAGCTCGAAAATACCCTGTTTACGCCGTTTCTCATGTTTTTCCACCTAAATAGTGACAAAAAAATTAAACGGACCGCACTGGGATGATCTCCAACCTCCCTGGCACGCCTTGGTCAATTTTTGGGATCGACCAGGCTCAGATCTCAGGCCTACCCCTAAAATTGTGGGATATAGCACACTGATTAGGCTAAAAAATGCCCCATTCGCGCCATTTTGCCCGTTTGTCCACCCAAATAGCCGTAAAAATTTAAACAGACCATACTGAGATAATCCGTAACATCCCTAGCATGCGCCAGTTAATTTTCAGGCCCACAGCACATCAGAAAACTAAGCCCATCCCCAAAATCGTGGGCTATAGCACACCTATTTAGCCCGAAATGCCTAGTTCGCACCGTTTTGCCTAGTTGTCCACCCAAATGGCCACAAAAATCAAAACGGACCATACTGGAATGATATTTAATCACCTTGGCATTCCCCGATTGATTTTTGGCCTACAATATGCTTGGATCCCGGGCCCACCCCCAAAACCGTGGGATATAACAAAATGATTTGGCCTGAAAATGCCCCATTCACACTGTTTCGGCCATTGATCATCCCAAATGGCCACAAAAATTTAAACAGACCACAATGGGATGATCCTCAACCCCCCTATCATGACCCAATTGATTTTTGGCCCACAGCACGCTCGAAACCTAGGCTCGCCCTCAAAACCGTGGGCTATAGAAAATCAATTTAGTCCAAAAATGGCCTATTCGTGCCGTTTGGCCCGTTTGTCTAACTAAATAGCCACGAAATATTTAAACAGACCAAATCGGACGATCCCAAACTTCCCTGGAATGCTCCGATCAATTTTCGGCCCATAGCATACCCAAACCTCAGTCCCACCCCTAAAACGTGGGATATAGCACATAGATTTGGCCAGAAGGTGCCCCGTTCACGCTGTTTCGCCCGTTTGTCCACCCAAATGGCAACGAAAATCTAAATAAACCACACTAGGATGATCCCCAACCTCCCTGACATGCCCCAGTTTATATTTGGCCTACAGTACACCCAGACCTCGGGCTCACCCCCGAAACCATAGGCTATAGCACACCGATTTATCCAAAAATGCCCCTTTCATGCCGTTTCAAATGTTTGTCCACTAAAATGGCCACAAAAATTTAAACGGACTACTCTGAGATGATCCCAAATCTCCCTGGCACACCTCTGTCAATTTTTAGCCTACAGCATGGCTGAACACCGTGCACACCCCCAAAATCGTAGGCTATGTGGCACACCAATTTGGACCAAAAATGCCCCGTTCGCGCCGTTTTGCCTGTTTCTCCAACCAAATAGCCATGAATATTTAAACAGAAAAACTGGGATGATTTTTAGTCCACAGCACGCCCGGACCCCAGGTTCACCCCCAAAACCATGGGGTATAGCACACCAATTTGGCCCAAAAATGCCTCATTCATGCCGTTTTGCTCATTTGTCCACTCAAATGGCTACGAAAATTTAAACGGACCATACTGGAATGATTCCCAACCTCCCTGTCATACCCCGATTGATTTTTGGCTCACAGCTAAAAACATGGGTTATAGAACACCGATTTAGTCGAAAAATGCCTCGTTCTAGCCCGTTTGTCCCCAAAATGGCCACAAAAATTTAAATGAACCATACTGGGATGATCCCCAACCTTCTTGGCATGCCCCGATTGATTTTTGGCCTATAGTACGCCTGGAACCAAGGCCAACCACCAAAATCATGGGCTACAACACACCGATTTGGTCTGAAAATGCCCCTTTCACACTATTTTTCCTATTTTCCCACCCAAATGGCCACAAAAATTTAAATGGATGATACTGGGATGATCCCCAAACTCTCTAGCATGCTGCGATAAAATTTTTGGTCCAGATAACACTCGTACCTCCGTCCCACCACAAAAACTAAGGGCAATAGCATACCGATTTGGCCCAAAAATGCCCCGTCTGTGCCGTTTCACCCTTTTGTCCAACCAAATGGCCACGAAAATTTAAACTGACCATATTAGGATGATCCCCAACCTCCCTGGCATGCCTCGGTTAATTTCAACCCATAGCACACCCAGATCCTAGGTCCACTCCCAAAACCATGGGATATAGCACACCGATTTGGACCAAAAATGCTCCATTCGTACGGTTTCACCCGTTTGTCCACCCAAATGGCCACAAAAATTTAAAAGGAACACAATGGGATGATCCCTAACCCCCTAGCACACCCCGATCAATTTTTGGGCCACAGTACGCCCGGACCCCAGGCCCACCCCCAAAACCGTGGGCAATAGCACACCAATTGGGCCCGAAAATGCCCGTTCTTTCTATTTCGGCTGTTTGTACATCTAAATGGCCAAGAAAATATAAACGGAACACCCTGGGATGATCCCTAACACCCTGGGAGGCGACGATAAATTTTTTGCCCACAACACGTCTGAACTCCAGGCCCACACTAAAAACCGTGGGCTATGCACACTGATTTGGGCCGAAAATGCCCTATTCGTGATGTTTCACTAATTCGTCTACCCAAATGGCCACAAAAATTTAAATAGACTACACTGGAATGATCCTTAACCTCCATGGCATGCCCCGATCAATTTTCATCCTACAGTATGCCCGGACCCTTGGTCCACCCCCGAAACCTTGGGCTATTGCACTTCGATTTGGCCCATATATGCCCCGTTCACACCGTATCACCCATTTGTCCAATCAAATGGCCACAAAAATTTAAACAAACCACACTGGGATGATCACCAACCTTATTGGAATACCTTAGTCGATTTTTGGACCACAACATGCCCAAACTCAGGGCTCACCCCCAAAACCGTGGGCTATAGCACACCAAAATGCTCTACTCGCACTGTTTCAGCCGTTTGTCCACCCAAATGGCAACAAAAATTAAAATAGACCACACTAAATTGATTCCCAAACTTCCTGGCATGCCCCAATCAATTTTCATCCTACAGCACGCCTGGACCCCGGACCTCCCCCAAATCGTGGGCTATACCACACCGATTTGGCTCAAAAATGCCCAATTCGTGTCGTTTTGCCCGTTTGTACACCCAAATGGCTATGAAAATTTAAATGGGCCATAGTGGGATGATCTCCAACCTCCCTTCCTTGCCTCGGTTGATTTTCGGCCCACAGCATGCCTGGACCACGGGCCCTCCACCGATTTGGCCCAAAAATGCCCTATTACAGTTGTTTCATCTATTTGTCCACCTAAATTACACTGAAACTTTAAACGGACCACTCTGGAATGATCCCCAACCTCCCTAGCATGCTTCGATCCATTTTTAGCACCCTGCACGTCTGAACTCCGAACCCACCCTCGAAATCGTAGGCTATAGCACACCGAATTAGCCTAAAATTTCCCCGTTTATGCCATTTCCTCCGTTTGTCCACCCAAATGGCCACGAAAATTTAAACAAACCATAATGGGATGATCACCAGCTTCCCTTGCATGCCCCAATCAATTTTTTGCCTATAGTACGCCCGGACCCCGGGCACACCCCCGAAATCGTGGGCAATAGCACACCGATTTGGCCCAAAAATACCCCGTTTGTACCATTTCGCTTGCTTGTACCCCCAAATGGCCATAAAAATTTAAACAGACCACATTGGTATGATCACCAACCTCCCTGGCATGCCTCGGTAGATTTTTGGCCCACAGCACGTCGGAACCCTAGCCCAGCCTTGAAATTATGGGCTATAGCCCACCGATTTTGCCCGAGAATGCCCCGTCCATGGGATTTAGCACAAACCATAGGCCCACCCCCAAAACCGTGGGCTATAGCACACCAATTTATCTCGAAAATGATCCGTTTGCGTTGTTCGCTAGTTAGTCCACCCCTATGGCCACCCATATCGCCCGTTTGTCTAACCAAATGGCCACAAAAATTTAAACAGTCCAGACTTGGACGATCCCCAACCTCCCTAACATGCCCCGATCAATTTTTGGCCCATAGAACAACCGAAACTCAGGCCCACCCCCAAAACCTTGGCCCGTAGCACACCAATTTTGCTCAAAAATGCCATGTTTGCACCATTTTGCCTATTTTGTTGAACTAAATAGACATGAAATTTTAAATGGACCATATTAGGATAAGACCGAACCTCCCTGGCATACCTCAGTTAGGAAAAAGCAAACCCGAAACATGGGACCACCCCCGAAGCCATGGGATATAGCACACCGATTAGGCCTGAAAATGTCTCATTCGCGCTGTTTCGCCCGTTTGTCCACCTAAATAGATACGAAAATTTAAACGGACCTCACTGGGATGATCCCCAACCTCCCTGGCATGCCTCTATTAATTTTTGACCCACAACATGCTCGGACCTCAGTCCCACCCTCAAAACCGTAGGCTATAACACACTGATTTGGCCCAAAAATGCCCCGTTCGTGCTGTTTTGCCCATTTGTTCACTCAAATGGCCACAAAAATTTCAACGGACCATACTAGGAAGATCCCCAACCTCCATGGCAAGCCCTAGTTGATTTTCGACTCACAACACTCATATAACCCAAGCCCACCCCCAAAACCATGGGCTATAACACACTAATTTAGTGCAAAAATGCCAGGTTCGCATCGTTTTGCCTGTTTGTCCACCCAAATGGCCAACAAAATTTAAGTGAAACATAATGGGATGATCCCCAACCTCCATGGCATACCCCAATCAATGTTTGACCCATAGCTCACTCGAACCCCGAGCCCACCCTAAAACCGTGGGCAATAGCACACCAATCAGGCCTGAGAATGTCACGTTCGCTCTGTTTCACCCATTTGTCCACCCAAATGGCCAAGAAAATTTAAACGAACCATACTGGGATGATCGCTAACTCCCTGGAAGGACTCAATCGATTTTTAGCCCACAGGTCGCCCGAACCACGGGCCCACCCTAGAAACCGTCGGCAATAACACACCGATTTAGCCTAAAAATGCCCCGTTCATAATGTTTTTCTCATTTGTCCTCCCAAAAGACCACAAAAATTTAAACAGACCATATTAGGAGGATCCCCAACCTCCCTAGCTTTCCCCGATCAATTTTCAGCCCATACCACACCCAAACCCTGGGCCCATCCCCGAAACCCTAGGCTATAGTACAATGATTTGGCCTGAAAGTGCCTCGTTCTCACTGTTTCACTTGTTTGTCCATCCAAATGGCCACAAAAGTTTAAACAAACCACACTAGGATGATTCCAACCTCCCTGGCATGCTCTGGTTAATTTTCGTCGCACAGCACGCCCAGAACTCAGGACCAACCCCAAAATCATGGGCTATAGCACACCGATTTGGCCTGAAAATGCCCCGTTCATGCTGTTTCTCCCGTTTGTCCACCCAAATGGCCATGAAAACTTAAACAGATGACACTGGAATGATCCCCAACCTCCTTGGCATACCCCGATCAATTTTTGGCCTACAGCATGCCCGGACTAGGGCCCTCCACTAAAATAGCTGTGAAACATTAAACGGATCACACTGGGATGATCTCCAACCTCCCAGGCATGGCTGATCAATTTTCAACCCATAAAACACTCGAGCTCAAGGCGTACCCTCAAAATCGTGTGCTATGGCATACTGATTTGGCTCGAAAATGCCCCATTTGCGCTGTATCGCTCGTTTGTCAACACAAATAACCACGAAAATTTAAACAAACCACAATGGGGTGATTCCCAACCTCCTTTGCATATCTCGGTCAATTTTTAGCCCACAGAATGCCCGAACTCCAAGCCCACCCACAAAATCGTGAGCTATAGCACACTGATTTGGCTTGAAAATGTCCAGTTAGCACCGTTTCACTTGTTTGTCCCCCATAATAGCCACGAAAAATTAAACAGACCATACTGGGATGATACTTATCCTCCCTAGAATGCATTAGTCGATTTTCTACCCATAGAACACCCGAACCCTAGGCCCACCCTCGAAACCTTTGCATAGAGCGCACTGATTTGGCCTGAAAATGCAACATTCGCACTGTTTTGCCCATTTATCAACCCAAATGGCTATAAAAATATTTATGGACTATACTGGGATGATACCAAACCTCCCTGGCACGCTCGAACCCTGGGTCCACTCCAGAAGTCATGGGATATAACACACCTATTAGGCCTGAAAATGCCCCATTCACCTTGTTTTGCCCGTTTGTCCACCCAAATGGCTACAAAAATTTAAACGGACCTCACTAGGACAATCCACAACCTCCCTGGCATATCTCAATCGATTTTTAGGCCACAATATGCTCGTATCCCGATCCCAATCCCAAAATTGTGGGCTATATAGCACACTAATTTGGCCCAAAAATGCAATGTTCGGGTCATTTTGCCCATTTGTTGACCCAAATGGCCATGAAAATTTAAACGGATTATGCTGGGATGATCCCCAACTCCTGGCACGCCACGATCAATTTTAATTGCACAACACGCCTGAACTTGAGCCCACTCCAAAATCGTGGGCTATATCATACCGATTTGGCCAAAAAAATGTCCCGTTCGCATCGTTTTGCCTATTTATCCACCCAAAATGGCTGTAAAAATTCAAACAGACCACATTGGGATGATTCCCAACCTCCCTAGCATACTCTAGTCAAGTTTTGGCCCATAACACACCCGAACCCTGAGCCCACCCCTAAAACTGTGGGCTACAGCACTCCAATCTTGCTTGAAAATGCCCTATTCTCGCTATTTCGCCCGTTTATCCACCCATATAGCCACAAAAATTTAAAAAGACCATACTGGGATGATCCCCAACCTCCCTAGAATACCCTAGTTAATTTTTGACCCACAGAACGCCTGGACCCCGGGCCCACCCTTAAACCATGGGCTATAGCACACCGATTTGGAACAAAAATGCCCCGTTCGCACAGTTTTGCCCGTTCATCCACCCAAATAGTCATGAAAATTTAAACAGAACTCAATGGGATGATCCCTAAACCCCCTGGCATGCCTCGATAGATTTTGGGCCCACCGCTCACCCAGAACCTTGGCCCTCCCTCAAAATTGTGGGATATAGCACACCAATTTGGCGCCAAAATGCCCTGTTCGCTCTGTTTTAGCTGTTTGTCCAACTAGATAGCCAAGAAAATATAAACATACCATACTGGGATGAGCCCCAAAACCCTGGGATGCCCCGATCGATTTTCATCCATAGAACGCCCGATATTCAGGCCTACCCTAAAAACTGTGGGCTATAGCACATCGATTTTGCCCGAAAATACCCCATTCGCGATGTTTCACCCGTTTGTCCATCCAAATGGACATAAGAATTTAAATGGACCACATTGGGACAATCACCAACCTTTTTACCATGCCTCGGTTGATTTTTGTCCCACAACACGCTCGTACCCCGGGCCCACCTCCAAAACCTTAGGCTTTAGCACACCGATTTGGCCAGAAAATATTGTGTTCGCACTATTTCGCCCGTTTGTCCAACCAAATGGACACAGAAATTTTAACAGACCACACTGTGATGATCCTCAACCCCCTTGCATGCTTCGATCAATTTTTAGCCCACAACACACTTGGACCCCAGGCCCACCCCCAAAATTGTGGGCTATAGCCAACGATTTGGCTTGAAAAAGCCCCATTCGCATTGTTTCGTCTATTTGTCCACCCAAATGGACATGAAAATTTAAATGGACCACACTGGAATGATTCACAACCTCCCCAGCATGGCCCATTCCATTTTTGGCCCACATTACTCCCAGACCCCGAGGCCACCCCCAAAACCGTGGGCAATAGCATATTGATTTGGCCTTAAAATGCCCTATTCATGTTGTTTTTCCTATTTGTCTACACAAATAGCCAAGAAAATTTAAACGGAACACACTGGGATGATCCCCAACCTCCTTGCTATGCCTCGGTCAATTTTTGGCCTACAGTACGCCCGGACCACGAGCCCTTCACCAAAATCATGGGCCATAGAAAACTGATTTAGCTTGAAAATTCCCCATTTGCATCATTTCATCCGTTTGTCCACCCAAATGGCAGAAAAATTTGAATGGAGCACACTGGGATTATCCCCAACCTCCCTGGTATGCCTCGGTCAATTTTTGGCCCACAGAACTCCAGGAATCTGGACCCACCTGAAAACCGTAAGCTATAACACACCGAATTGGCCCAAAAAAGCTCCTTTCATGCCGTTTCCTCTGTTTGTCCACCCAAATGCCACCAAAATGTAAATGAACCATAATGGGTTGATCCCCAACCTCCCTGGCACATCCCGATCAATTTTTGTCTAAAAGTACGCCCGGACCCCAGGCCTACACCCACAACCGTGGGTTATAGAACACCAATTTGGCCCGAAAATGCTCCATTCAATTGGTTTCGGCTGTTTGTCCGACCAAATAGCCACAAAAATTTAAATGGACCATATTAAGATGGTCCTCAACTTCCCTGCCATTTTTCGATCGATTTTTATCCCCTAACATGCCCGAACCCCGGGTCCACCCCCAAAACCCTGGGCTATAGCACATCGATTTGGCCTAAAAATACCCCGTTCGAGCTATTTTGCCTATTTATCCTCCCAAATAGCCACAAAAATTTAAAATAACCTTACTGGGATGATCCCCAACCTCCCTGGCAAGCCCAGGTCGATATTCGACACACAACACGCTCGGACCCCGTACCCACTCCCAAAACTGTGGGCATAGCACACCGATTTGGCCCAAAAATGCCCCGTTCAAGCCTGTTCGCCCGTTTGTCCACCCAAATGGCCAAAAAAATTTAAATGAACCACACTGGGATGAACCCCAACCTCCCTGGCTCATCTCGATTGATTTTTCAACCTACAACACGCCTGGACCCCGGCCCACCCCCAAAATCGTGGGCTATAGCACACCAATTTGGCTATAAAAATTTAAATGAACCATACTGGGATGATCTCCAACCTCCTTGGCATGCCCTGGTCAATTTTCATCCCTCAACACGCCTGAACCCTGGGCCTACCCCCAAAACCGTGGGCTATAGCACACTGATTTGGCCTAAAAATGCCTCGTTCGTGCTATTTTGCCCGTTTATCCATCCAAATGGTCGCAAAAATTTAAACGAACTACACTAGGATGATTCCTAACCTCCCTGGCATACCCTGGTCAATTTTTGGCCCACAACACTAATGTACGAGCCTATGCTAGCACATTTAAAGCTTTTAACTCTAAATTATTGCAAAGTCTTGAGCAACTTTAGTTGTTTTTGATTAGTTTACTTTAATTTTATAGTAAATGTAGAGATGAAGGAGAATCACCAATAAAGGAAGCAAAAACCCTGAAATCTGAAGCAAATAAAGGACTAAGTGTGGCTGACGATATCTATGACACGTCATCAGCCTGGTTTTAAGTTGTCAAGGATGCCATCAGCCTTAAACAGAATATGGAGGTTAAAGAATATTTTTTGACAAAATCCATGATGCATCGTCAAGATGGTGATAGGCCTTCATCGTCGTCATCAGCCCTAAACAACAGAAGCCAAAAATACAGAGGAGCTAATGACATCCGTGATAAGTCGTCAGACTCTTGATAAGCCGTCACTGACGGTGTCATTTATTCCAAGAAAAAGATGAAACTTCTATTTTGTTTTCTTATTTAGGGTTAACTATTTAAAGCCTTTTTTTTTTAGGGTTTTCTGAGTACCAATTGACTTATCATTGATTCATCTTTACTTTACAATAGATGATTTTTTTTCTCTCTCTCTAGACTAATATTTTCAGAGTTTTGTCTTGTAAATCAATTCAAGTTATACATTTTGATCTTCATCATAGTTGTAAGTTAATCTTCCCAATTATGAATTCAATTTGTGTACTTGTTTCTTGCATCATGAGTGGATAAACCTCATTAACCTTAATTATGGGATTATAGTTAGGTCATGATGAGGTGCTAAGTACTCAAGATTAAATAGGTGTTAGCATTTCTTGATAATTTTGCGACTTTAGTTAATGTCTGTTGGTTGCAAATAGTAGGCATACCTACTTTAATTTTCTTGAGAAAGAAACATAAACAGTAACAAGTGAACTATCAACAGGGACTCACAAATACTTCATTTAATAATCAGCACTGTAACAAGGTTGATTAACCTGAGGTAAAATTTGGGCAGTATTAGAGATTCCCTAAGTCTGAGAGGATTAGGAAATTAGATTCTTAAATAGATCGATAGACATTTGAGCATATCATCAATAAAGATAGCTTGTTATCCTAACCACCGTGAGAATCTTGAGTCACCTTTGGCATCTGTCTTGTACCGTAATCCCTAGTTTACATAATTCTGGTTATTTCATAAAATCTTGGTTACAAATATAAAAATCAAAGTGTCAAACAATTATTTGTGAAACTTAAATCCCCATTTCAGGAGATGTTAAACTATCAGTGAATTAAACCGCAAACAACTTGAGTTCACACTATATTCTCTGTGGGTTTTAACCCCAACCTAGTTGGGTTTTATATTGAAAATGATCACTTACACCCATTCAAGAGTGTAATTTAAGCGTTATCAAAAATGGCACCATTGCCGGGAAATACAATTGTAAACTGAAAGTTTGTGTGCTCTAATTGACTATTAGTTTAGTTTCCTAGATTTACATTTATTTGTTGTTTTTGTTTATTGTAGGTTGTTTGTTGTTTGTGCCAAAAAAAAGAAGTTCCAGAGAACCATTATTGCCAATTAATTCAAAACCTCAACTAATCAGGAGAATGGCTGAGCAACAAGAGGCTGACAGACTAGTAGCCTTGGCCAGGGCTTTGGTGAACGTACAGATCTAAGGTTAAAAAGTACGTCATTTGAACCTTGATGATAAAGACTTGGGTGATGAGGATTTCTGAATCCTTAAAACCCAAGGCAAGCTGAACAACGTGCTGCACCAATGCAGTAAAATTTCAATAGAAACTGTCCAATCAGAGGAAGGTATGGTCAACAGCCTGTCCAGTACGAGGTTGATGATGATGATGAAGAAATGGACTGAGTAGGTTCACGGGTGCTATCATTCCTCCACCATTGGCACCTGGTGCAAAATTCAGCATAACAAGTACCATGATCCAACTCTTGAATCTGAAGGGGTTTTTTGAAGGCTTGCCTGGTGATGATCCGAACATGCACTTGGTGAACTTTATCACCATTTACAAATCCTTTAATAATTTGAGGGTAAGCTAGAATGAGATTGTTTCCATTGTCTCTATCTGGGGAGGCAAGAATGTGGTTAAATATGCTGGAGCCCAATTCTATAACCAATTGGAGGCAGTTGAAAGAGGCATTCCTAGAATAGTTCTTTCCACTTTCCAGAAAGGTATAGTTGAGGGATGAAATCAGTAACTTCAGGCATCTCCCAACTGAAGCGTTGTATGAAAATTGGGAGAGATTTAAGAAGAAGATGGCACAATGTCCGAACCACAACATGATGGACTTGCACTTGGTGGTGACTTTGTACCGAGTTTTTAACTCTAGGAGAAAGCCAATTGTTGATAATGCTGTGGGTGGTTCATTCATTGACCTTTCTTTTCAAGATACTTCAGACATGCTAAATAGAATGACCAAATAGAGTAGGGCCCCACATACCAGGGATTCTGTGGTATCTAGCCCGACTATTTCTATTGGTATAACTGTGAAGCAGCACAGAAGAGAGGAAGAGCAAGACCAAGACATAGCCCACTTAAAGACTCAGATAGACTTGCTGACCAAGCACTTGCTGTTAGGAAAGACTAAAAAGGTTAAGGTTGTGGAGTCTCAGTGCACTGTTGCTACTAATATAGATGAGGAGAAAAACTATGTGAGTAAGCAGGGGTTTTTTTGAGGCAATATCCAAGGAAATCAAGGTCAGAACTTTTATGAAAAGCCTAATTATAAAGACAGAGAGCAAGGACACTGGAGGAATAATAATGACAGGAGTGGTTTATATGTTTCTCTTGGAAATCGGGAATCTGCTGAAACTAGCTCTGGTAAGATTTCCATGGACGACATAATGGAAAAATTATTAAAAGGAGTTGAGGCTACCAACTCATGGGTAACCACCATGAAGAGTAAATTCTCTACCCTGAGTCAGTGGGTTAGTTCACACTCCACTTCCATCAAGCAGTTGGAGCAGCAGATGAGCCAACTTGCCGCAACACTGAACCAAAGAAAAGTGGTACTTTACCTAGTGATACAATTCAAAATCTGCGGAATGATGGCTCATGCATGACGATTACCACTAGGAGTGGTAAGATCTTACCTGGCCCTTCTATGGGTAAATCTGTAGACGATGAGATAATTGTTGATGAATCTAAAGAAAGTAATCCAGTGGAGTATGAAAAGCTGGATAGTTCTATTGATGTTTCAAAGAAGAAAAAGGAGAAGGAATAAGAAGTGGTGTTGAAAACTATCCCTAGACTACCACCTCCCTTTCCTCAATGATTGAACAAAAAGATTGATGATGCAAAATTCAACAAGTTCATGACAATGCTCAAGAAATTGACAATTAATGTGCCTTTGGTAAAGGTACTTGAGCAAATACCAGGCTACACAAAGTTTATGAAAGACCTTGTAACCAAGAAATAGAAGATTAGCCATGAGTTGGAGGACAATCTTCTCTATTATGGCGCTATCTCTACAAGGTCTTTAGCGCATAAAAAGGTAGATTTAGGAGCGTTTACCATCCCGTGTACTATTGTCCTCCTGAAGTTCACAAAAGCACTATGTGATCTGGGAGCTAGTATAAATTTAATGCCACTGATTGTGTTCAAGAAATTAGGTCTAGGGGATCTTACCCCAACGAATATATGGTTAGTAATGGCAGATAGATCTATGAAGTGGCCTGTGGGCATACTGCACAATGTTTTGGTAAAGGTAGCTGATTTTATTTGGCCTGCTGATTTTGTGGTCTTAGATTGTGAGGTGGATTTTGAAGTGCCCATCATCTTGGGTAGGCCACTGCTTGCAACTGGAAGAGTGCTAGTAGACATGGAGTTAAACGAGCTAAAATTTAGGTTCAACGACAAAGAAGCACGCTTCAAAATACACTCATCCAGGACTCAACAACATGTGATGAGTGTTTTATCAATCGTTGACGTTTTCTATGATGATAGTGAAGGGGTATTAACAGGTTGTCTTGGTGAAGTCTAAGTAGTTAAGACAACCAAGTCATGCCGCGACAGTAGATCAGGCACTATTGGGAGGCAACTCAAAGTTTTATGTTTATGCAGGAGTTTTTTTATCTTTATAGTTAGGATTTAGTACAGAGAAGGTGGAAAAATGAGGAGGTCAGCTGAAAGGCCATGATGACATTTATGATAAGTCATCACGACTGTGATAAGCTATCACAATTAACGTCAGATAGGTAAAGCTGGAGGCATTCTCTGTTAAGGGTGATGACGTTCGTGATAGTCTATCACACTTATGATAAGCCATCATAAATCATCGTCAGCCCATAACCTTAAAATTTGAAATTTTGGCCTATTTTAAAGCAGATCCGACCCAGCTCAACTGTGAAGCCTTTTCAAATTCTGCTAGTTTTATTTTTCTTTTTTTAAGTTATTTCTTTCCTTAGTAAGATTATTTTCTACTCTTTTCAAAACACTCCAAGAAAACAAGTAGTTCCCTTGTGTGTGGGTTAGAACTCCACAATCAAGAAATTCTTCCTACTTTCTACTTCCTCTTGTGCGTGTAATCAGATTAAGAGCTCCCATCAGGCATATTCTAACTTTAATACTTCTCTTCTTGTGGTAAGTGTTAGATAGATGATAACCCAAGTCCCCAAGATGCTTGAACCAAGATCAACTTGGAAAGGAGCTAAAATTGTACTAAGGTTTTGCTGTGCAGGCCCAAGGTTCAAAAAGACAGCTCATAATTGTATTTTAAGTGGATTTTGAGAAATAATGGGGACCAAAAATTAAGTTAAAATCAAAAGTGGGTTCTAATAAGAGCTGACGACATCCATGATAGGCTATCACAATTGTGACAGCTTATCAACAATGTCATTAAAAGTTGTAAAAATTTTTGAAGGTTCTGTCTAAGGTTGACGACAATTGTAATAAGCTATCACAGTCATGACGGCTTATCAAGAATTGTTGGCACACCTGGAACCTGAAGCATGAATAAGCTGAAATGATTAACATGTTTGTGTTTATGCTCTTGAGGACTAACCAATGGTTTTTCTACTGCTACAGGAATCTTATAATGGCACCAAAAAGAAAGAGCCCCACAGTACCAAAGAAAACAACCAAAGAAAGTGTACATCGTAAGCTCATCGATGAGGAATATGATTACAAAGAGGAGAAACCCTTGCTCAGGAAGCAGAAGAAGAAGCCAAGTCCGAAGAAACCTTCACCACCTCTACCCATTGAAGTGGAGGATAGTGATGACACTGAAACAATAATAGTTTCCGAGCAAAAGGGTTCTGAACAACATGCGTTTGAACATGCTGAATCTAAAGAAGAGAAGCAAGAAGAGTATGAGGAGTCTGAGTCTGAGGAAACAACATCACGGTCCCCGTCAACTGAACAATAAGAATAGGAAGAGTCTCTATCTGGGGGAACACTTATCAAATGTAAGAATCCCAAAGTTTAAGAAAATATTAGGTGGAAAATTCCTAGAGCAGAAAGCATCTACACTGCTAGACTTTGCAGAACTGACAGAAGAAGAGCTAAAAGGCCACTTTAGGAAGAAAAGTTGATTATCACAAAAGGGATGAGCAGGTACCCAGAAGTAGAACAGAAGTTCCAAGAGTATGGATTGGGGCAGACCATAAAAGAAGGAGGATTATTTTGTCCAGCATTGGTTTGGGAGTTCTACGTGAACTACCAAGCTCAGTTAGAAAATATGTACAGGCCAGAAGAAAGAGTAGCAGACCTACCCCTATTGGATAGAGTACAGGTGAGGGGTGTAAGGGTTGATATTTCCATCAAAACTATCAATAGATTCTTGCATGGCCCCAACTTCACTCCTCAAGACACTGCACCATCAGTTTATGCTCGAATTAAGAACTGGGGAAACAACATCCATGGTTAGCCAATATCATTGCTAATGAAGAACCAGCATGGGTGAAAAACCCAAATGAGAGAATCTGTAAGTCCTCTTTAACTCAAGAGGCAAAGTTTTGGTGGGGTATAATGCATGTCTGACTGATGTCCACTGATGGAGACAACATTCTTGGTGATGATCGAGCTATTTTAGTAGCAAGCATGGCATAGCAACTTTCCTTGAACTTTGAGGAAATTATTTCTGATGAGATAAAGATCAGGATATCGAGAACCGACACTGCTTATCCTTTTCCTTGTCTTATCACGGAGTTGTGCTGAGCTGCTAATATGTCAAAGATTGCAGGAGTTGATGATGAGGTTCCTACCCAAAAGACTTATAACCCCATACAGTTTGATAAGAATCAACCAGTATTGAGACTTGATAGAGGTGAAGAGGTAGCAACGGACCCCCCAGTTATAGATGCAGAAGCAATACCTCATGTGGAAGTGTAAGATTCAGAGACTGGGCAACTAACTTTTTCAGTATAGGCAAGTTCAGTGCCTGAGACTAAAGCCAGTCCCTCAGTTCCTACAGCATTAGCAGGATTTATATTTGAGCCGATTGATATTAGAGAAGTGGCTAAACAAGCAAAGTGGTGTGAGTCACATCGACATGCTTTTGCCAAACAGTTTACTGCTACTGTAGAAAAGAGAATCGAGGATTCCCTTAAGCCTTCTGTGACTTTGCTTGAGCGGGTTACAGATTTGGAGAACCTATTTGATGCACGGGCGGGAGAAATATCAGGAGCTGATCTGGCTAAATTCAGAGCAACATTAGATAAGTTAAAGAAAGATGTTGGGGGTGAAGCAGCAACACCAGTTTATGATGCCAACAGGCCCGACCATGCATGAATCGAATGAATAAATTCCAATGCTTGACCTTACTGGAGACTCAATAAAGAAAATATGAAGAAAGGTGAGAAGAAAGGAAAATATAAGAGGGAAGAGCCAGATAGTGAGGAAGAAAGAAGAGTGAAAAAGAAGGCAAAAAGAAAGACCGAAAAGGAGGAGTTGAAGAAAGCAAGAATGGAGTCCCTGGCTGATACTGAGAAATGGGAGGCAGTCATTCGAGCTAGGGCTGCAGGTGCCTTATCTAGTAGGGCTCCAGCCACTGTACAGCTAGATGCTCCTAATAGAGAGAAGAAAATAGATGATGCAGTGGCAGGGTCGGAGACCCAGGATCTATATGCTTTATTTCTTTTAGGTATACCCTAACCTTTAGTGCAGTTTATTTTGATTTTAAGTAAGGGTATAGGGTAGGTTTTTGTTGTAGCATATTTTGTAAATAATTAGGAGTAGTACAAGTACTTGAGGCAGTTAGCTTGTTTTGTGATTTTGCATACCTCTCAATTGGTCTGCTATATTATTTACTGTGTTAATTACATCCATTGTGACCATGGTGTATCTTTTTATAGCATTAGTCTGGTAACTGAATAACCATTGTTAAACAAGTACATGAATCAGATAAGTAGTGTATGCACGATACCTGTATGCCGGTGTGTGTAAGGTCTTACTCAGTTCCCGTTGATGCATTGAATCTAGAACTTGCTCAGTTAGTCTTGCCATGGTTATAAGATAGAAGTTAGGAAGGGATCATAGGCCGTGTTTCATTGTATCCCAATTCAGCCTAAATGACTTTCCCAATATGAATAATATCCTTTGATCCCTGTTTGAGCCTAATTAGCTTATTTCCTTCTTTGATACCTCTCACCTTACCGTGTACATCACAATGAACCTGTTTTAGCCCTGGTCCTCCTTGGACACTGTGCACCTTGCCTTAGGCAAACAATCTAAGTTGAGGGTGGGTATCATAAGGGTGCGTGATACAAAATATGTATGAAGAGAAGAAGAATAAGAGAAATAAATAAAAAGTTGGGTGCAGTGAAAAAGGAATAAGAAAAATAAAAGCTGTGTAAAAGATGATAAAAAGATAACCTGATAATTGAAAAGACTGCATCCATCTTTAGCATGTGTGATCAATAAAAGAGAGGAAGAAAAGAAGGTTGAGAGTTGAAACCCTGAGAGTTTAGCCTAGTGTCAAGGAAGTATAGTAACTCTGAAATATCCATGAATACCATACCAACCCCTGGCCTACGTTACAAGCTTAAGAAAAACCCTATCCTGATCCTAACTGAACTGTCTAAAGACTTGGGTACTGACTATAAGGGAAAGCCTATGGCATTTTACATGAAATGTTTGGAAATTTATTCTGAGAGTGAGTCTTGTGTTTATCCCTATTTTTATACACGTGAATTCTGATATGAGTGAAAAAGGGATTTCTTTGTTATGAGGGCACACTAGGTATGTTGCTAATCATTGAATTGTTTAGATAGTGTGATTTGGGTATGAGCTTGGTTGTTATTGTTGAGTTTTTGCCATATCTTGATCCTTGTGAGTTGCATGGTTATTTTCAATGATAGACACAGTTGCTCTTAATTTGACTGACCTTAATGTAGTCTGAACTAATATGAGTAGTTATCTGCCAAATTGTACTTTGTATACTCTTAGTTATGGTATGGTTGCTTAAGGACAAACAATTGTTTAAGTTAAGGGTGTTGATGTGCGAGCCTATGCTAACACATTTGAAGCTTTTAACTCTAAATAATTGTAAAGTGTTGAGCAACTTTAGTTGTTTTTGATTAGTTTACTTTAATTTTACAGTACATGTAGAGAAGGGAAATCACTAATAAAGGAAGCAAAAAGCCTGAACTCTAAAGCAAATAAAGGACTATGTGTGGCTGACAAAATCTATGACACGTCGTCAGCCGGGTGATAAGTTGTCAAGGAAGTCATCATCCTTAAACAAAAGATGGAGGTTGAAGAAAGTTTTGTGACGACATCCATGACACGTCATCAAGATGGTGATAGGCCGTTATCATCGTTGTCAGCCCTAAACAACAGAAGCAAAAAATGCAGAGGAGCTGACAACATCCGTGATAAGCCGTCAGACTCCTCATAAGCCGTCACTAACATCGTCATTTATTCCGAGAAAAAGCTAAAACTTCTATTTTGTTTCCTTATTTAGGGTTAACTATTTACAGCCTTGTTTTAGGGTTTTCTGAGTATAAATTGACTTATCATTGACTCATCTTTACTTTGTAACAGATGATTTTTCTCTCTCTCTCTCTCTCTCTAGACCAATATTTTGGGAGTTTTGTCTTGTGAATCAATTCAAGTTATAATTTTTGATCTTCATCATACTTGTAAGTTAATCTTCTTAATTATGAATTCAATTTGTGTACTTGTTTCTTGCATCATGAGTGGCTAAACCTGATTAACTTGAATTCTGTGATCTAGGGTTAGGTCATGGTAAGGTGTTAAGTACTCGAGATTCAATAGGTGTTAGAATTTCTTGATAATTTGCGACTTTAATTAATGTATGTTGGTTACAAACAGTAGGCATACCTACTTTGATTTGCTTGAGAAAGAAATCATAAACAGTAGGAAGTAAATTATTAACAGGAACTCGAAAATACTTTGAATAATAATCAGCGTTGTAACAAGGTTGATTAACCTGAGGCAAAATCTGGGCAGTAATAGTGATTCCCTAAGTCCAAGAGGATTAGGAAATTAGACGCTTAAATAGGTCGATAGACATTTGAGCATATCATTGATAAAGATAGCTTGTTATCCTAACCACCGTGAGAATCTTGAGTCACCTTTGGCATCTGTCATGTACCGTAAGCCCTAGTGAACATAATTCTGATTATTTCATAAAATCTTGGTTACAAACTTCAAAATAAAAGTGTCAAACAATTATTTATGAAACTTAAACCCCCATTTCAGGAGATGTTAAACTATCATTGAATTAAACTGCAAACAACTTGAGTTCACACCATATTCTCTGTGGGATTCGGCCCCAACGTAGTTGGGTTTTATATTGACAATGATCGCTTACTCCCATTCAAGAGTGTAATTTAAGAATTATCAAGCACGCTCGGACCCTGGACCCACCCCCAAAACTGTGGGCTATAGGACATCGATTTTTCCCGAAAATACCCTATTCGGGTTATTTCGCTCGTTTGTCCAGCCATATGTCCACCAAAATTTTAATAAACCACACTGGGATGATCCCCAACCTCCATGGCATGCATTAGTCAATTTTTGACCTACAAAATTCCCAGACCCCGGGCCCACCCCCGAAACCATGGGCCTGAATATGTCCCGTTCGTGCCGTTTTGCCCGTTTGTCCACTCAAATGACCACGAAAACTTAAACGGAACATAATGGGATGATCCTTAACCCCCATGGCATGAACCAATCGATTTATGGCCCACATCTCGCTTGGAACGTAGGCCTATCCGCAAAAATGTGGGATATAGTACACAAATTAGGCCAAAAAATGCCCCGTTCGCCCCGTTTTGACTGTTTGTCCACCTAAATGGCCAAGAAAATGTAAGCAGACCACACTGGGATGATCCCCAACACCCTAGGATGCCCTTATCAATTTTCATCACACAACACGCCCAAACTCCGATCCCACCCCGAAAACCATGGGCTATAGCAAACCGATTTGGCACGAAAATTCTCCGTTCACGATATTTCGCCTGTTTGTCCACCCAAATGGCCATGAAAATTTAAACGGACCACACTGGAACGATCCCCAACCTCCCTGACCCAGGCCAAAAACCTTGGCCTATAGCAGACCGATTTGGCTCGAAAATGGCACGTTTGCGTTGTTTCACCTGTTTGTCAACCCAAATGGCCAAGAAAAATTAAATAGACCACACTGGGATGATCCCAAACCTCCCTGGCATGCCCCGATTGATTTTTAGTCCACAGCACTCTCGGACACCAGGCCCACCCCCTAAGCCGTGGGATATAGCACACCGATTAGGCCTGAAAATGCCTCATTCACGCCGTTTTGTTCGTTTGTCCACCCAAATGGCTACAAAAATTTAAACGGACCCTACTAGGATGATCCCCAACCTCCCTAGCACACGCTGATCAATTTTGGCCCACAACACGCTCGAACCCTAAGCCCACTCCTGAAATCGTGAGCTATAGCACATCTATTTGGCCTAAAAATATCCCGTTCGTGCCGTTTCGCCCATTTGTCCACCCAAATGGCCACAAAAACTCAAACGGACAATACTGGGATGAACCTCAACCTCTCTGGCTGGCCTCAATATATTTTTCGGCCTACAGCACACCCAAACTCCTGGCTCACCCCTAAATTTGTGGGCTATAGCACACCAATTTTGCCCAAAAATGCCTCTTTCTCGTGGTTTTGTCCGTTTGTACACCCAAATGGCCATGAAAATTTAAACAAACCATACTGGGATGATCCCCAACCTCCCTGCCATTCCTCGGCCGATTTTCTTCCCCCAACATGCCCGAACACCAGGCCCAACCTAAAACCGCAGGCTATAGCACACCAATTTGGCCTGAAAATGCCCCGTTCGCGCCGTTTTGCCCGTTTATCCACCCAAATGGCTACGCAAATTTAAAAGGACTACACTGGGTTGATTCCCAACCTCCCTGTCATGCCCAGATCGATTTTTGGCCCACAGCATACTCGTACCCTGGTCCTACCCCTAAAACCGTGGGCTATAGTACACCAATTTGGTCCAAAAATGCCTCATTCACGCTGTTTTGCCGTTTGTCCACTCAAATGGCCACAAAAATATAAACAGACCACACTGGGATGATCCCTATCCTTCTTGGCATGCCCAAGTCAATTTTTGACCTATAGCATGCCCGAACCCCGTCCCACCCCCAAAACCGTGGACTTATAGCACACCGATTTGTACCAAAAATGCCCTGTTCACACCATTTTGCCTATTTGTCCACCTAAATGGCCATAAAAATGTAAATGAAATACAATGGGATGATCACCAACCTCCCTAGCATTCCTTGATCAATTTTTAGCCCACAGCTCTCTTAAACCCCCGGCCAACCCCAAAACCATAGGTAATAGCACACCAATTGGGACTCAAAAATACCCCGTTCGCTCTGTTTTGCCCGTTTATCTACCAAAATAGCCAGAAAAATTTAAACGAACCCTACTGGGATGATCCCCAACTCCCTGAGAGGTCTCGATCGATATTCAGCCCACAACATACCCGAACCTCGGGCCCACCCCAGAATCCGTGGGCAATAGCATACCGATTAGGACCAAAAATGCTCCATTTGCGATGTTTTGCCTGTTGGTCCACCCAAATGGCCACAAAAATTTAAAAGGACCACATTGGGATGATCCCTGGTATACCCCTGTCAATTTTTGGCCAAAAATACCCAGATCCTGGGCCCACCCTCGAGACCATAGGCTATAGCACACTGATTTAGCACAAAAATGCCTCGTTCGCACCATCTTGCCCGTTTGTCCACCGAAATGGCCATAAAAATTTAAACGGACCACACTGGGATGGTCCCCAACCTCCTTGGCATGCCCCGATCGATTTTTGACCCACAACACACCCGAATCCCAGTCCCACCCCCGAAATCGTTTGCCCCCCTAAATGACCACAAAAATTTATAAAGACCATATTGGGATGATTTCCAACCTCTATGGTATGCCCTGGTTGATTTTTGGCCTACAACATACCCAGAAATTAGGCCCACCCCCAAACCCGTGGGCTAGTGCACTCTAATTTGGCTCAAAAATGCCCCGTTCGTGCTGTATCTCCCGTTTGTCCACCCAAATAGCATACCCCGGTCAATTTTTGGCCTACAGTACACCCGGACCACGGGTCCTCCACTAAAATCATATGCTATAGCACACTGATTTGGCCTAAAAATGCCTCGTTTGTGCCATTTTGCCCGTTTATCCACTCAAATGGCTGTGAAACAATAAACGATCTACTCTGGGATAATCCCCAACCTCCCTTGTGGGCCTTGGTAAATTTTTGGCCTATAGGACACCCGGAATCCAGGCCTACCCTCGAAATCGTGGGCTACAGAACAATGATTTGGCCCAAACATTCCCCGTTCACCTCGTTTTGCTTGTTTGTCCACCCAAATGGCTACAAAAGTTTAAACGAGCTACAATGGGATAATCCCCAGCCTTACTTGTATGCTTCAATCAATTTTTAGCCCACAGTATGCCCAGACACCAGGACAACCCATGAAATCGTGGGTTATAGCGCACCGATTTGACCCAAAAATTCCCCGTTTGCACCAATTTGAGTGTTTGTCCACCCTAATGATCACAAAAAATTAAACAGATCACACTGGGTTGATCCCCAACCTCCCTAGCATGCCCTGATCGATTTTTGGCCTACATCACACTCGAACCCCATGCCCACCCCCGAAACCTTGGCCTAAAGCACACTGATTTGGCCTTAATATGCCACGTTTGCACCATTTCGCCCATTTGTCAACTCAAATGGCCATAAAAATTTAAACAGACCACACCGGGATGATCCCGAATCTCCCGGCTATGCCCTAGTCAATTTTTAGCCCACAGAATGCCCGAAATCCTGGTCCACCCCCAAAGACGTGGGATATAGCACACCGATTAGTTCTGAAAATACTCTAATCGAGCCTATTCGCCCGTTTGTCTACCCAAATGGCTACAAAAATTTAAAGAGTCCTCACTGGGATGATCCCCAATATCCCTGTCATGCCCCAATCGAATTATGGCCAACAACACACTTGACCCATGGTCCCACTCCCAAAACCATGGGCTATAACAGAATGATTAGGCTCGAAAATACCCCATTCTTGCTGTTTTGCCTATTTGTCCATCTAAATGGCCACGGGAATTTGAACGAACCATACTAGGATGACCCCCAACCTCCCTAGATCGCCTTAATCATTTTTTAAGACTACAACACTGTTGAACCCGGGCCCACCTCTGAAATCGTGGGCTATAACACATCGATTTGCCTAAAAAATTCCCCAGTCATATGGTTTCATCCATTTGTCCACCCAAATGGCCACAAAAATTTTAACGGACCATACTAGGATGATCCCCAACCTCCCTGGCATGCCCAAGTTAATTTTTGTCCCCTTACATGTCCGACCGCCTGTCCCACCCTCAAAACCGTGGGCTATAGCACACCATTTGGCTTGAAAATGCCCCATTTGCGCCGTTTTCCTTGTTTATCCACCCAAATGGCTGCAAAAATTAAAACGAACATACTGGTATGATTCCCAACCTCTTTTGCATGCCCTGGTCAATTTTTGGCCCACAGCATGCCCGGACCCTAGGCCAACCCCCAAAATTGTGGGCTATAGCACACTGATTTAGCCCAAAAATGTCCCATTCGCGTCGTTCTGCCCTTTAGTCCCCCTAAATGGCCACGAATAGTTAAACGAACCCTAATGGGATGATCCCTATCCTCCCTGGTATTCCCCAGTTCATATTAAGCCCACATCACGCTCGGGTCCGGGCCTACCCTCAATACCGTGGGATATAGGACACCGATTTAGCTTGAAAATGTTTCTTTTGTGCTGTTTCACCCATTTTTCCATCCATATGGCCACAAAAATTTAAACGAACCATATTGGGACAATCCCCAACCTCCCTGGAATGCCCCAATAAATTTTTGACCTACAACACGCCCGAACCTCAGGCCCACCCCCAAAATTGTGGGCTATAGCTCACCAATTTGGCCCAAAAATGTCACATTTGTGTCGTTTTTCCCATTTGTCTGCCGAAATGGCTACAAAAATTTAAACATATGATACTGTGATGATCTCCAGTCTCCTTGGCACGTCTCGATAATTTTTAGACCACAGCACACCTGGACCCCGGGTGCACCCCCAAAACTATAGGCTATAGCACACTGATTTGGCTCGTTTGTCCATCCAAAAGGCAACAATAAATTAGATAGAACACATTGGGAGCATCCCCAATCATAGTATGCCTCGATCAAATTTTGTCCAACTGCACACTCGAAACCCAGCCCACTCCCAAAACCGTGGGTTATAACATATCGATTTGGCCCAAAAATGCCTCGTTCATGCTGTTTTGCCCGTTTGTCTACCCAAATAGCCACAAAAATTTAAACGGGCCACACTGGGATGATCCCTAACCTCCCTGTCATACCTCAGTCAATTTTCGACACACAAAACACCCGGAGCTCAGGAGCTCCCCCAAAATCGTGGGCTATAGCTCACCGATTTAGTCCAAAAAGCCTTGTTCGTGCCGTTTTGCCCGTTTGTCCATCCAAATAGCCACAAAAATTTAACTGAACCTCATTGGGATGACCCTCAACTTCCCTGGCATTTCACAATCAATTTTCTACTCACAACACTCCCGGACCCAGGCCCACCCCAAAATAGTGGGCTATAGCACACCGATTTAGCCCGAAAATGTCCCATTCATGTTGTTCCCCCGTTTGTCTACCAAAATAACCACAAAAATTTAAAGGGACCATACTGAGATGATCCTTAACCTACCTGACATGCCCCGATCTATTTTTCACTCACTGCACGCTCAGATCCTGGGCCCACCCCAAAATCATGGGCTATAACACACCGATTTGGCCAGAAAATGCCCCGTTCTTGATGTTTCGCTTGTTTGTCCAGCCAAATGGACACAAAAATTTAATTGGACCATACTGGGATGATTCCCAATCTCCCTAGCATGCCCTGATAGATTTTTGTCCCACAATAGGCCCAGACTCCTATTCCACCCCCAAAACCATGGGCTATAGCACTCTAATTTGGCTCTAAAATGCCCCGTTCGTGCCGTTTCGCCCGTTTGTCCACCCAAATGGCCACAAAAAATTAACCAGACCACATTGGGGTGATCCCTAACCTCTCTGTCATGCCTCAATTGATTTTCAGTCTACAACATGCCAGGACGCTGGGCCCACCCCTAAAATCATAGGCTATAGCGCACTGATTTATCTTGAAAATGCACCATCCACACCGTTTCGGCCTTTTATCCTCCCAAATAGGCACAAAAATTTAAAATCACCATACTGGGATGATTTCCAATCTTTCTGTAAAGCCTCGGTCAATTTTTAACCCACAGCACGCTTGGACCCCGAGCCCACCCCCGTCACTAGCATGCCCAGGTTGAATTTTGACTCATAAAAATCTCGGACCCTGGGACCATCCCCAAAATCATGGGCTATAGCACACCAATTTGGCCCGAAAATGCCCCGTTCGCACCATTTGGCCCATTTGTCCGCCTAAATAGCCATGAAAATTGAAACGGACCATAATGGGATGATCCTCAACCTTCCTGGCATGCCCCACTCAATTATTTTCCTACAGCACACCTAGACCTCAAGCCCACCCCTGAAATCGTGGGCTATAGCACACTGATTTAATCCAAAAATGCCCCGTTCATGCCGTTTTGAATGTTTGTCCTCTAAAACGGCAACAAAAATTTAAACGAACCACCCTGGGATCATACCCAACCCCCTAGCACGCCCCAGTTGATTTTTAGCCAACTGTACGGCTGATCCCTGGGTCCACCCTAAAATTGTTGGCTATTGTACATCGATTTATCTTGAAAATGCCTCGTTCGCGCTATATCGTCTGTTTGTCCACCCAAATGGCCGCATAAATTAAAACGAACTATACTGGTATGATTTCTAACCTCCCCTACATGCCTTGGTAAATTTTTGGCCCACAGCACGCCCGGACCACTGGCCCAACCCCAAAATCGTGGGCTATAGCACACTGATTTAGCCCAAAAATGTCCCATTTGCGCTGTTTTGCTCGTTTGTCCTCCCAAATGGCCTTGAAAATTTAAACGGACCACACTGGGATGATCCCCAACCTCCCTGGTATGGACAAGTCGATTTTTGGCCCACATCCCTCCCGGACGCTGTTTCCACCCCCGAAACCATGGGCTATAGCACACCGATTTGGCCTAAAAATACCCCGTTTGTGTCGTTTTTCCCGTTTGTCCCCTAAATGGACATGAATATTTAAACAGACCATACTGGGATGATCCCTATCCTCCTGACATTTCCTGGTCGATATTTAGCACACAGCACGCCCGGGTCCGGGGCCACCCTCAAAACCGTGGGATATAGCACACCAATTTAGCTCGAAAATGCCCCGTTCGTGATTTTTTGCCCGTTTGTCCGCCCAAATGGCCACAAAAATTCAAACGTACCACACTAGGACGATCCCCAATCTCTCTAGCATTGCTCAGTATATTTTAAACCCACAGCACGCTTGAACCCTAAGCCCACCCTCAAAACCGTAGGCTATAACACACTATTTTGGCCCAAAAATACCCTGTTCGCATTGTTCTACCCATTTGTCTACCTAAATGGCTATGAAAATTTGGAGGACCACACTGGGATGATCCCCAACCTCCCTAGCACATCCCGTTCAATTTTTGGGCCCCAATACACCCGAACCCCATACCTACCCTTAAAACCATGGGCTATAGCACACCAATTTAGCCCAAAAATATCCCGTTTGTGTCGTTTCACCCGTTTGTCGATCCAAATGGCCACAAAAATTTAAACGAACCACATTGGGACGATCCCCAACCTCCCTAGCACACCCCGATAAATTTTTGGCCTATACCATGCCTCGATAAATTTTTGGCCTACAGCACGCCCGGACTTCAAGCCCACCCCCGAAACCGTGGGTTATAGCTCACCGATTTGGCCTGAAAATGCCATATTTGTGCCATTTTTCCTGTTTGTCTACCCAAATGGCCACGGAAATTTAAACGGACGATACTGTGATGATCCCAAGCCTCCTTGGCACGTCTCGATAATTTTTGGACCACAGCAAGCCCGGACCCTGGGCGCACACCCAAAACTGTGGGCTATAGCACATCGATTTAGCTCGAAAATTCCTAGTTCACGCTGTATTGGCCGTTTGTCCAACCAAAAGGCAACGATAAATTAAACAGAACACATTGGAGCATCCCCAATCCCCCTAGCATGCCTCGATCAATTTTTGGCCAACTGCAAGCTTGGAACCAGGCCCACTTCCAAAATCGTGGGTTATAACACACCGATTTGGCCCAAGAATTACTCGTTTATACTGTTTTGCTCGTTTGCCCACCCAAATAGCCTCAAAAATTTAAACGAACCACACTGGGATGATCCCCAACCTCCCTGGCATACCTCAGTCGATTTTTGACCCACAACACACCTGGACCCCAAGCCCACCCCCAAAGTCGTGGGCTATAGCTTATCGATTTGGTCCAAAAAGTCTCGTTCTTACCGTTTTGCCCGTTTGTCCACCCAAATAGCCATGAAAATTTAACCAAACCTCATTGGGATGATCCCCAACTTCCCTGGAATGGCTCAATCAATTTTCTACTCACAGCACGCCCGGACGCAGGCCCACCCCCAAAATAGTAGGCTATAGCACACTTATTTGGCCCGAAAATGCCCCGTTCGTGCCGTTTCGCCCGTTTGTCTAGCAAAATAACCACAAAAATTTAAAGGGACCATACTGAAATGATCCTCAACATCCCTGACATGGCCCGATCTATTTTTCACTCACTGCACACCCGGAACCTGGGCCCACCCCTAAAATCATGGGCTATAACACACCGATTTGGTAAGAAGATGCCCCGTTCTTACCGTTTCGCCCATTTGTCCAGCAAAATGGACACGAAAATTTAAACAAACCATACTGGGATGATCCCCAACCTCCCTGGCACGTCCTGATCGATTTTTGTCCTACAACATGCCAGAATCCTGTCCTACCCCCAAAAATATGGGCTAAAACACTCTGATTTGGCTCAAAAATGCCCCGTTCGTGCCGTTTCACCCGTTTGTCCACCCAAATGGCCACAAAAATATAACCGGACAACATTTGGGTGATACCTAACCTCCCTATCATTCCCCAATCAATTTTTGGTCTACAGTACACTAGGATGCTGGGCCCACCCTTAAAATCATAGGATATAGCACACCGATTTATCCCGAAAATGCCCCATCCGCGTTGTTTTGCCCTTTTGTCCTCCCAAATAGCCAAAAAAATTTAAAATCAACACACTGGGATGATTCCCAACCTTCCTGTAAAGCCTCGGTCAATTTTTGACCCATAGCACGCTTGGACCCCGAGCCCACCCCCAAAACCAGGGGCTATAGCACACTGATTTAACCTGAAAATTCCCCGTTCGCACCTTTTCGCCCATTTGTCCATCCAAAAGGCCAAAAAAATTTAAACAAATTGCACTGGGACGATCCTCAACGTCCTTGGCATACCTCAGTTGAATTTTGGCTTATAGAACTCCCGAACCCCAGGACCACCCCCGAAATCGTGGGCTATTACACACCAATTTGGCCCGATAATGCCCCATTTTCACCATTTGGCCCATTTGTCCAGCTAAATAGCCATGAAAATTTAAACGGACCATAATGGGATGATCCTCAACCCTCCTGGCATGTCCCAGTTGATTATTTTCCCATAGAACACCTGGACCTCGGGCTCATCCCCAAAATCGTGGGCTATAGCACACTGATTTAATCCAAAAATGCCCCGTTCGTGCCATTTTGCATGTTTGTCCACTAAAACGGCAACAAAAATTTAAATGGAGCACCCTGAGATAATCCCCAACCCCCCTAGCATGCCCTAGTTGATTTTCAGCCAACAGTATGACCGATCCCTGGGTCCACCCCAAAATCGTTGGCTATTGCACATCGATTTAGCCTAGAAATGCCTCGTTCGCACTATTTCGCCCGTTTTTCCATTCAAATGACCATGAAAATTTAAACGGACACACAAGGA
Organism: Capsicum annuum; assembly: GCF_002878395.1. Lineage (NCBI taxonomy): Eukaryota > Viridiplantae > Streptophyta > Magnoliopsida > Solanales > Solanaceae > Capsicum > Capsicum annuum. Next base: position 229,478,448 of record NC_061122.1, on the reverse strand, counting down.
TGATCTCCAATATCCTTGGTATGCCTCGATTGATTTTTGTCCAACAGCACGTCCATACCCCGGGCGTACCCCTAAAATCGTGGGCTATAACATAATGATTTAGTTCGAAAATGCCTCATTTTCACCGTTTCAATCGTCTGTCCACCAAAATGGCAACAAAAATTTTAAGGGATTACACTGGGATGATCCCCAACCTCCCTAGCATGCCTAGGTCGATTTTAGGCCCAAAAGATGCCTGGACCATGGGCCCACCCCCAAAACTGTGGGCTATGGCACACCGATTTGGTTCAAAAATACCCCGTTTGCACCATTACGCTCGTTTGTCCACCCAAATAGCCAAAAAATTTAAACGGATCACACTAAGATGATCCTCAGCCTCCCTGGCATGCCTCGATTGACTTGTGACCCACAGCACGCCTGGATCCCTGTCCCATCCCTGAAATCGTGGGCTATAGCACACCGATTTGGCCCGAAAACACACCATTCGTACTAATTGGACCGTTTGTCCACCCAAACAGATACAAAAATTTAAACGAACCATACTAGGATGATCCGCAACCTCCTTGGCATGCCCCGATTGATTTTTAGCCTATAAGACTCCCTGACCTAGGGCCCACCACCAAAACCATAGGCTATAGCATACTGATTTAACCCAAAAATACCCTGTTCATGCCATTTCACCCATTTGTCCACCTAAATGGCCTCGAAAATTTAAATGGACCACACTGGAAAGATTCCCATCCTCCCTGGCATGCCGCGGTCAATTTTTTCCCCCAGCACATCCAGAACCCGGGCCCACTACCAAAACCGTGGGCTATAGCAGACCGATTTGGCTTGATAATGTCCCGTTCACGCTGTTTTGCCTGGTTGTCCGCCCAAATTGCCACAAAAATTTAAACAGTATAATTGGGAAGATGCCCACCCTCCCTGGCATACCCAAATCAATTTTTGATCCATAGCACACCCGGACCTCGGGCCTACCCCAAAACCATGAGCTATAGTACACCGATATAGCTTGAAAATGCCTCGTTCACGCCATTTCGCCTGTTTGTCCATCCAAATGCCAACAAAAATTTAAACGTACCACACTGGGATGATTCCCAACCTCTCTAGTATGCTTCGATCAATTTTTCGCATACAAAAAGTCCATACTAGGGCCCACCCCCAAAAACATGAGCTATAGCACCCCGATTTGGCCCAAAAAATACCTGTTTTGAGCTGTTTCTCTTGTTTGTCCATCCAAAAGGCCACTAAAACTTAAACGAATCACACTCGGATGATCCCTAACCACCCTGGCATGCGTTGATCAATTTTTGGTCAACAACACACCCTGACCCCAAGCCCACCAAAAAAACTGTAGGTTATAGCACACCAATTTATTGCGAAAATGCCTCGATCGTGCTATTTCTTCCATTTGTCCACCCAAATGACCACAAAAATTTAAACGGATCATACTAGGATGATCCTTAATCTCCCTGGCATTCCCCAGACGATTTTTGACATACAACACACCCAGACCTCGGGCCCACCCCAGAAACCGTGGGCTATAGCACATCAATTTGTCTATAAAATGCCCCGTTCTATCTATTTTGCCCATTTCTCAACCCAAATGTCCACAAAAATTTAAACAGATAATACTGGGATGATATTCAACCTCCTTGGCATGCCCCAAACATTTTTTGGCCCACAGCATGCCCAGAACCTAGGCCCACCCCCAAAATCGTGGGTTATAGCACACCGATTTAGCCCAAAAATACCCCATTTAAGTTATTTTGCCCATTTGTCCACCCAAATGACCATGAAAATTTAAACCGACCACACTAGGATGATCCCCTACCTCCCTGCCTTACCTCGATGAATTTTCGACCCACAACACACCTGAAACCCATGCCCACCCCAAAACTGTGGGATATAGCACACCGATTTGGCCCAAAAATGCCTTATTCGCATCGTCTTACCCATTTGTCCACCCCAATAGCCATGAAAATTTAAACGGACCACACTAGGACCATCCCCAACCTTCTTGACATACCTCAGTAAATATTTGCCAAACAACACGCTCGGGACCTGGGCCCACCATCAAAATCGTAGGTTTAGCACACTGATTTGGCACAAAATGCCCTGTTCGCGCCGTTTTTCCTGTTTGTCCACTCAAATGTCCATGAAAATTTAAACAAACCACACTGGGACGATCCCCAACCTCCCTAGCATGCCCCAATAAATTTTTGTCCTATAACACGCTCAGAGCCCAGGCACACCCCTAAAACCGTGGGCTATAGCATATCAATTTGGCCTGCAGTACGCCCGAACCCTAGGCCTACCCCTAAATCGTAGGCTATAGCACACCGAATTGGCCCAAAAAGGCCCCGTTCGCGCGCGTTTTTCCTGTTTGTCCATCCAAATAGCCATGAAAATTTAAAAGGACTACACTGGGATGATCCCCAACCTCTCTGGTATGCCCCATTCTAGTTTTGTCCCACAAATCGCTCAGACTAAAGGCCCACCCCCAAAACTGTGGCTATAGCATATCAATTTGGTTCGACAATGCCCCGTTCACGCTATTTCGCCCATTTGTCCACCCAAGTGGCCACGAAAATTTAAAAGGACCACACTATGATGATCCCCAACCTTCCTGTCATGCCCTAGTCAATTTTTGACCCACAGAACACCCACACGCTGGGCATACTCCCGAAACCATGGGCTATAGCACACCAATTTGGTCCGAAAATGCCCCATTCGTGCTTTTTGCCTAATAGTCCACCCAAATGGCCTCAATAATTTAAACGGACTATACTGGGATGATCCTCAACCCCCTAACATATCACAGTGTATTTTTTGCCCATAGAAATCCTAAACCTCGGGCTCAACCCCAAAACCATGGGCTGAAGCATATCGATTTGGCCTAAAAGTGCCCCGTTCGTGCCGTTTCGCACGTTTGTCCACCCAAATGGCAATAAATATTTAAACGGACCACATTGGGATGATTCTAAACCATCCTGACATGATCTGGCCGATTTTTGTCCCACAGTAGACCCAAACCCCAGGCCTACCCCCAAAACCTTGGGCTATATATAACAAACAATTTGGCCCAAAAATGCTTTGTTTGCGTAGTTTTGCCCGATTGTCCACTCAAATGGCCATGAAGATTTAAACAGGCCATACAGGGATAATTTCCAACCTCCCTAGCATGCCCCATTTAATTTTCGATCCATGGCACGCTCGGTCCAAAGGTCCACCCCCGAAACCGTGGGCTATAGCACACCGATTTGACCCAAAATTTCCCTGTTCACGTAGTTTAATTTGTTTGTCCACCCAAATGGCCACAAAAAATTAAACGGATTATACTAGGATGATCGTCAACCTCTCTAGTATGCCTTATTGAATTTTGGCCAACAGCACGGTCGGACCCCGGGCCCACCCTCAAAACTGTGGACTATAGCATAACGATTTTGCCTCAAATAGTTCCAATCATGCCGTTTTGCTCGTTTGTCCATAGAAATAGCCTAAAAAATTTAAACGAACCACACAAGGATGATCTCCAACCTCTTTAGCATGCCCCGATCAATTTTCCACCTACAACACGCTCGAACCCTGGGCTCACCCCTAAAACCATGGGCTGTAGCAAACCTATTTGGCCCAAAAATTCCCCGTTTGCGCCGCTTCGCCCATTTGTCCACCCAAATGATCCCTAACCTCCCTGGAAGGTACTGGATAATTTTTTTCCCATTGTACACCTGAACCCTGGTCCCACCCCTAAAATCGTGGGCTATAACACACTGATTTTTCTTGAAGATGCCTCATTCGCGCTGTTTCTCCCATTTGTCCACCCAAATGGTCACAACAATTTAAAAGGACTATACTGGAATGATCCCCAACCTCCCTAGCATGCCCCGATCAATTTTTAGCCCACAACATGCTCGGACCTCGGTCCCACCCCCAAAACCGTGGGCTATAGCATACCGATTTGGCCCGAAAATTCCCTGTGCACGCCGTTTCGCCCGTTTATCCAACCTAATAGCTATGAAAATTAAAATGGAGCATAATGGGATGATCCCCAACCTCCCTAGCATGTCTCAGTCGATTTTCATCCCACAACACGCCCTTACCTCGGGCCCACCCCCAAAATCGAGGGCTATAGCACATCGATTTGGCCCAAAAATGCCCCATTCATGCCATTTTGCCAGTTTGTCCACCCAAATAGATATGAAAAATTAAACAAACCATACTAGGATGATCCATAACCTCCCTGTCATGCACCGGTCTATTTGTCGCCCAAAATATACTCCAACCCCAGGCCCGCCCCCAAAAATGTGGGCTATAGCATATTGATTTGGCCAGAAAATGCCCCATTCACGCCGTTTCGCTTATTTGACCACCCAAATAGCCTCTTAAATTTAAAAGGTTTAAAATGGGATGATCCCTAACCTCCCTAGCACACCTAGGTCAATTTTTAGCCCATAGAACACCCGGACCTAAGGCCCACCCCAAAACCGTGGGCTCTAGCACACTAATTTGGCCCGAAAACTCCCCGTTCGCAGTGTTTCGCCTGTTTGTCCACCCTAATAGCCATGAAAATTTAAACGTACCACACGAGTATGATCCTCAATCTCCCTAGTATGTCTCAGTTAAATTTTGACCTATGGAATGCCAGGACCCTGGGCCCACCCCCGAAACTGTGGACTATAGCTCACCTATTTGGCTTTAAAAATGACCCGTTTGTGCCATTTTGCCCGTTTGTCTACTCAAATGGCCACAAAAATTTAAACGAACCACACTGGGATGATAAACAACCTCCCTGGTATACCTTGGTCAATTTTCAACCAACAGTACATCTGGACCCCGAGCCCACCCCTAAAACTATGTGCTATAGCACATCGATTTGGCACGAAAATGCCCAATTTGCACCGTTTCTCCCGTTTGTCCACCAAATTAGACACAAAAATTTAAACGAAACACACTAGGATGATTACCAACCTTCCTGGCATGCCAAGGGTGATTTTTGGCCCACAGCATGCCTGAACCCCAGGCCTACCCCCGAAATCGTTGGCTATAGCACACCGATTTGGCCCAAAATGCTCCATTCGTACTGTTTGCCCGTTTGTCTACCCAAATAGCCACAAAAAATTAAATGAACCACACAGGGACGATCCCAAACTTCCCTCACACACCCCAGTAAGTTTTGGCCTACAGCACGCCCAGATCCCGGACCAACCCCTAAAACCGTTGGCTAAAACACACCGATATGTCCCAAAAATGCCACACAAATAGACATGAAAATTTAAATGAACCACACTGAAATGATCCCCGACTCCCTGGCATGCCCCGATCGATTTTAGGAGAACAGTATACCCAACCCCCAGGCCCACCTCCAAAATCATGGGTTATAGCATACCAATTTGGTCTGAATATGCCCCATTTACACCGTTTTACCCGTTTGTCCACCACAATAGCTACTAGAATTTAAATGGACCAAACTTGGATGATACCCAACCTCCTTAGCACACTGTAACACCCCAGAAATGGGGCCTGGAGTGTCACACGGTGCTTGAGGCTACGAGTAGCCCCAAGATAACCCTTTGAGCCATTTTCATTCAGTTCAACACGAATCAACGGGGTTTCCATCATCCAAGAATATATGAATTTCAGAAAGATAACAAAATACGACTTATTAGTCAACTCCCAAAATCTAAACTAGTCTGACAAGCCTCTAAGAAATTCATTAAAACCAGCGAGCCATTGAGACATGCCCCAACAGACTCACACTCAGTTATCATATATAAATAATTCCGTGAAACCAACATCAGACATCACGTCCTCAGAACATGAGGACTCACCATGACAGAGGATCTAGAATAGCATGCCCAATGAATCACTGTCGAACCTAGAACTGAGCACCTAAACCTATATTTCGAGAAAATGTAGCTCACATCCAAAGATGTGGGAAAGTACCATGGAAAGGAACCGAGTATATGGGGGTGTATGCAATTTTATAAACATCATCATCATAAATATTTATAAGGAATATGCAGGATGTATGAAAGACTCACATAGCCCGAACAAAATCATCATAATCATGAGAGGATAAAATAAGTACAATAACACATGTGAGTCATCATATAATTTATCGATCACTTTCAGTTCATCAAGAATATCAATTCTCATAATGTAAATATCATTTAAATCTTTCGAAATAATAACTTTCACAATTCCACTATCAAATCACTTCACCATTCACCATAGACACAAGGAAACACACACACACTAGGAGATCGCATAACCGACATAAACCATGTGAGCTACATGGAGTCCAACGTACAACCCACGTTGGAGAGATCCGTCCTATCCTTGCCATTAGAGTTGGACTATCCATATCAAATCCAAACAAACTAGTGATCACTATATAAATCAGCTCCAGGGTCACTCCTACGGGGGCACATAGTTATAGGTAAGTAAGGTCACTTTATACCTCCCACTCGGTGCTAAAGATTTCTCCCAGAGTTAGTTTAGATCATTTCAAAGACAATCCATAATAAAAAAATTTCAGTAATATATAAATATACATCGGGAGCCATCATGCTTCCCATCTATCAAAATCAACCACCTTTGTGGACTTCTTTCACACTCGAGTTCAAAACAACTCCATTAAGACCAAAAGGTCAAATCATTCAAAATATCTCAAATATTTACCATCAAAGTGCTTATAACACACACATTAACAAAAAACACAACTTCCAATAGGGATTCACGATCCAAATATCAAAATCATGATAAATATCATTCAAGATTCATGCTTTATATCTCCACGCATGTAAATTCATCTTTCAAAATCATAAACATCAGGATTTTATAATAATCATCCTAGGATATGGGTTCATGCTTCAAATTCATAAAAATCAAATAAAAATCATGCCTTTGTAAAGAAAATTACTTTTGGACACAAGAACGAAAGAGAGTTCTTGTTGAAAAATCCCACATACCTTGAATATTGAACTTTAGATTGATACTCATTTTTGAGATGTTAATCGTGCCTTTGAATGATGGTTCTTGGAGTTTTTAAACTTGGAACTTGGAATCTTGAATAAATTTGCAGAATTAATGGTGCAATTTGGAGGTTCTTGAAGTTCTTGAATTAGGAACTTGGAATTTGAATAAATTTGCAGAATTAATGGTGAACTTTGGAGGTTCTTGAAGTTGGATGTAGGAGCTTAGGGTTTTCTTTTTGAGGGAATTTGATGAAATATAACATATAGTGCTTCTAATAGGCTTTAATATAGGGTTTGGACGGATTTTGGGTGAGGAAAAATGACCAAAATGCCCCTAAAAATCAAATAATTCTCGAATCTGTCCTTTGATGGACTGTTTTGATAGTCTGAAGTAGATCTGCCATAATGTTTTACTCCGATATCCAAATTGGATGAAACCAATTTCATTAGAAAGAGGACTCTCATATCTCTCCGTTGATATATAGTATCTTACCCAGATAATTTTGTACGAGGTGTTATGATCGTTTAAATTTGACCCAAAAATTCACTTTTGATAGGCTGAAGTAGATCGACCGTAACTTTTTGCTCCGAAAGACAAATTGGATGAAACCAATTTCTTTGGAAAGAGGACTCGCAGAGCTTTCCGTCGATAATAGTATATCCACCACATCATTATGTACAAGGAGTTATGATCATTTAAAGTTGGAGCAAAAATACGTCAGGGCTCAGTACTTTTTCCTGCACGTTTTACTGTTCACTACTATTCATGGTTTGATCGGAATGTTCATAACTCGTCGCTCAGGTGTCCGTTTTGGATGATCTACATATTGTTGGAAATATTATTTGATACTCTACGTAATGGTGGGTTATAATCTATGACATTCCGCACGAAAAAAATTATAATTTATTCTAGAAGATAGAACCCAACATATTTACGCACAAAATTTCAACGAAAAATTACCCGGGTTATTACATCATCCCCCCTTGGAAACATTCATCCTCGAATGATGATAGACATGCCAAGATTAGATAGGGAATCGAGCATACAACTGAAACCATTCGTTAGGCTCATCACCACATCGTTTCTCACTCCAAATGCAACATCGAACGCATAAATTCAAGAAACTACAGCTGAACACATAATAAATGACAGCTGAACTGCTGCAACTTTTATTAAAAGTGAATGATTTAGGAAAGAACGGTACCTTCGGCTTGATCAGAGTTCACAAAAAATAGGTGCGGGTACTTGGATCGCATATCCGCCTCAGCTTCCCAAGTTGCACACTTAACAGATTGGTTTCGCTACAACTCCTTGACCAAGGGAACTTTTTTGTTCCTTAGTCTTTGGACACTGAAATCAAGAATCTCAATAGGAATCTCATCAAGAGAAAGATTTTCTTGAATGCCAGCACTCACAGAGGAATCCACTACCACAACATCGCTAATATGCTTTCTAAGCATGGACACATGGAATATTGGATGAACAGAGGACAACTCAGAAGGCAACTCGACCTCATAAGCTACCTTACCAGTATGGCTAAGAATTTTGTAAGGACCAACATAACGGGGACTAAGCTTCCCCTTCTTTTTGAATCTCTTCACCCCCCTCATGGGTGAAATTTTCAGATACACTAGGTCACCAACTTCAATCTCAAGGTCTCTCCTTCTAACATCAGCATATCACTTTTGACGGCTCTGCACAGTTTTCAACCTTTCCCTAATCAACTTATCTTTTTCCATAGCCTCAAATACCGAATCAGGACCACTTACAGCCGCTTCACCCACCTCGAACCAACCTATGGGTGATCTACACTTCCTCCCATATAAGGCTTCAAATGGAGCCATGCCAATACTAGAGTGGAAACTGTTATTGTAAGCAAACTCTATCAAAGGTAAGTGATCATCCCAACTTCCCTTAAAGTCAAGTATAAAATCTCTCAACATATCCTCTAAGGTTTGGATGGTCCGCTCAGCCTGACCATCGGTCTGCAGATGAAAAGCAGAACTCAAAAGCACTTGGGTACCAAGACCCTTCTGAAAAGCTTTCCAAAATTGCGAAGTAAGTTGAGTACCCCTATCCGAAATGATAGACAAGGGAACTCCATGCAGTCTGACTAGCTCTCGGATATACAATCTAGCGCAATCCTCAGTAGTATATGAAGTATGAACAGGCAAGAAATGAGCAGACTCAGTCAACCTATCAACCACAACCCAAATGGAATCATGATGGTGTTGGGAAGGAGTTTAACCAATCACGAAGTCCATATTTATCTCTTTCCACTAATAGGTGGGAATACTAAACTCTTGCATCATACCACTAGGTCTTTGGTGTTCAACCTTAACCTGTTGGCATGTTGCATACTTAGCTACAAATGCTGCTATATCTTTCTTCATGCCACTCCACCAATAGATTTCCTATAAGTCTCGATACATCTTGGTGGCACCAGGATGAATAAAATATCGCACCTCATGTGCTTTAGCCATAATCCTCTATCTCAGATCATCAACATTCGAGACACACAATCTACCCTGCAATCTCAACACACCATCTCCCCCTTGGGAGAAAACCTCTACTTTTTGGTCCTTGACTGACTCCTTCAGTCTGACCAAACTAGCATCTAAGTATTGCTTTTCCTTCACTTCCGAAACCAAGGAGCATTCGGAACTACGCTGAACCCCTATACTACCTTCAGCATAGTCAAACAACCTAACCCCCAATCTAGCCAAATGATGTACATCATGAGCCAACTCTTTCTTACCTTCTACCACATGTGAAAAACTACCCATGGACACTCTACTTAGGGCATCCACCATAATATTGGCCTTGCCCGGATGGTACAGCACACTCATATCATAGTCCTTTAACAATTCTAACCATAGTCTCTACCTAAGATTTAATTCTCTCTGGGTAAACACATACTGCAGACTCTTATGATCAATGAAAACATCAACATTAACACCATACAAATAGTGTCTTCAAATTTTCAAAGCAAACACAACAGCAGCCAACTCAAGGTCATGGGTGGGGTAATTTTTCTCATGGGATTTCAATTGTCTAGAAGCATAAGCTATCACCTTACCCTTCTACATCAATAAGCAACCTAACCTAACTCGAAGCATCACAGTACACCACAAAACCATCAATACATCAGGCAAAGTCAAAATAGGGGTTGAAGTGAGTCGAGTCTTCAACTCTTAAAAACTCTTCTCATAAGATTCGGACCACAAGAACTTTACTTTCTTTTGGGTCAATCGAGTCATAGGAGACTGTATAGAGGAGAAACCCTCAACAAAATGGCGGTAATAGCCAGCTAAACCCAAGAAACTTCGGATATCAGTCGAAGAAATAGGTCTAGGCTAATTTCTAAAAGCTTCGATCTTTTGGGGATCAACTCTAATACCCTCGGAAGAAATGATATGACCTAGAAAAGCAACTGACCTTAGCCAAAACTCACACTTACTAAAATTGGCAAACAACTTGTGATCTCTATGGGTTTGCTAGACAGTTCGGAGATAATAAGAATGTTCATCCTCACTACGGGAGTACACCAGTATATCATCGATGAACACTATGACAAACATACCTAGATATGGTCTAAACACTCGATTCATGAGGTCCATGAAAGCTACTGGGGCATTAGTTAACCCAAAAGACATAACAATAAACTCAAAATGGCCGTAACGAGTTTGAAAAGTGGTTTTTGGGATGTCACACTCCCTAACTTTGAGTTGATGATAACCGGAATGAAGGTCTATCTTTGAGAAATAACTTTCACCTTGCAATTGGTCAAACAAATCATCTATTCTCAGAAGGGGTTACTTATTTTTTATGGTGACTTTATTCAGTTGGCGGTAATCAATGCACATACGCAAAGAGCCATCTTTCTTTCTCACAAACAACATAAGAGCACCCCAAGGATAAATACTGGGCCTTATGAAACCCTTATCTAGTAGATCTTTGAGTTGCTCTTTCAACTCCTTAAGTTCTGCAGGGGCCATACGGTAAGGAGGAATAGAAATGGCCTGAGTATTGGGAAGAAGATCAATCTCGAACTCTATCTCTCTATTAGGAAATATCCTTGGGAGATCATCCGAAAAGACATCAGAAAACTCATTGACAACGTTAACAGAATGGAGAGTTGGAGTCTCAGACTTAGTGTCTTTGACTATAACCAAATGGTAAATACACCCCTTGGAAATAAGCTTTCTAGCGGAGGCATATTTTTGAAAGAGGAGAGCACGAATCAATAGCAGAGAGAGACACTTTAAGCACGATAGATTTCTGAAAGAAAGAATCACACTTTTTCCTAAAACGTCTTATAGCCTCTTGCTCATAGATGTGGCGCGCTACACACCGATGATCAAGACTCTACTTAATGCGGCTTGTCAGACTCCCTAGGATACCTTTAAACCTTAGGCTCTGATACCAAGTTTGTAATGCTCCAAAAATGGGTCCCGGAGCGTCACACAATGCTTGAGGCTATGAGTAGCCCCAAGATAACCCTTTGAGCCATTTTCATTCTGTTCAACACGAATCAACAGAGTTTTCATAAATAACCTCAAATATCAACAGAGTAATCATCATCCAAGAATAAAAGAATTTCAGAAAGATAACAAAATATGACTTATTAGTCAACTCCCAACATCTATACTAGTCTGACAAGCCTCTAAGAAATTCATTAAAACCAACGAGCCATTAAGACATGCCCTAACTGACTCATACTCAATTATCAAATGTAAAGAATTTCGTGAAACCAACATTAGACATCACGTCCTCGGAACATGATCACTCACCACGATAGAGGATCTAGAATAGCATGCCCAAAGAATCATTGTCGAACCTGGAACTGAGCACCTAAACCTACATTTCGAGAAAATGCAGCCCACATCCGAAGATGTGGGTTAGTACCATGGAAAGGAACTGAGTATATGGGGGTGTATGCAGTTTTATAAACATCATAATCATAAATATTTATAAGAAATATGCAGGATGTATGAAAGACTCACATAGCCTGAAGAAAATCATCATAATCATCAGAGGATGAAATAAGTACAATAACACATATGAGTCATCATATAATTTGTAAATCACTTTCAGTTCATCAAGAATATCAATTCTCATAATGTAAATATTATTTAAATCTTTCGAAAGAATAACTTTCATAATTCCACTTTCAAATCACTTCACCATTCACCATAGACACACGAAAACACACACACACTGGGAGATCCTATAACCGACATAAACCATGTAAGCTACATGGAGTCCAACGTACAACCCACGTTGGGGAGAGCCATCCTATCCTTTCCATCGTAGTAGGACTATCGATATCAAATCCACACAAACTAGTGATCACTATATAAATCAGCCTCAGGCTCACTCTTATAGGGGCATACAGTTCTAGGAAAGTAAGGTTGCTTTATACCTCCCACTCGGTGCTAAAGATTTCTCCTGGACTTAGCTCAGATCATTTCAAAGACAATCCATTATAAAACAATTTCTGTATTATATAAATATACATCGGGAGCCATCATGCTTTCCATCTATCAAAATCAACCACGTAGTGGATTTCTTTCACACTCGAGTTCAAAACAACTCCATTAAGACCAAAAGGTCAAATCATTCAAAATATCTCAAATATTCAACATCAACATGCTTATAACACACACTTTCTCAAAAAAAAAAAGAATTTCCAATGGGAATTCACAACCCAACTACATAAATCATGATAAATATCATTCAAGATTTATGATTTATATCTCCACATATGTAAATTCATCTTTCAAAATCATAAATATTAAGATTTCATAATAATCATCATAAGATATGGGTTCATGCTTCAAATTCATAAAAATCAAATAAAAATCATGCCTTTGTAAAAAAAATTACTTTTGGGTACAAGAACGAAAGAGAGTTCTTGTTGAAAACCCCACATACCTTGAATGATGATCTTTAGATCGATACTCGTTTTTGAGATGTTAATCGTGCCTTTGAATGATGGTTCTTGGAGTTCTTGAACTAGGAACTTAGAATCTTGAATAAATTTAGAGAATTAATGGTGAAATTTGGAGGTTCTTGAAGTTCTTGAACTAGGAACTTGAAATCTTGAATAAATTTGAAGAATTAATGGTGAACATTGGAGGTTCTTGAAGTTTGATGTAGGAGCTTAGGGTTTTATTTTTGAGGAAATTTGATGAAATATAACATATAATGATTCTAATAGGATTTAATATAGGGTTTGGACGGATTTTGGGTGAGGAAGAATGACCAAAATGCCCCTAAAAATCAAATAATTCTCGAATCTGTCCTTTGATGGACTTTTTTGATAGTTTGAAGTAGATCTACTATAACGTTTTACTCCGATATCCAAATTTGATGAAACTAATTTCATTAGAAAGAGGACTCTCATATCTTCCCGTTGATATATAGTATCTCACCCAGATCATTGTGTAAGAGGATTTATGATTGTTTGTATTTGACCCAAAAATTCACTTTTGATAGGCTGAAGTAGATCGACCATAACTTTTTGTTCTGAAAGACAAATTGGATGAAACCAATTTCTTTGGAAAGAGGACTCGAAGAGCTTTCCGTTGATACTAGTATATCCGCCACATCATTATGTACAAGGAGTTATGATCATTTAAAGTTGGAGCAAAAATACGCCAGGCCTCAGTACTTTTTCCTGCACGTTTTACTGTTCACTACTATTCACGGTTCGATCGGAATATTCATAACTCGTCGTTCAGGTGTCCGTTTTGGATGATCCATATATCGTTGGAAAGATTATTCAATACTCTACACAATGGTGAGTCATAATCTAAAACATTCCTCATGAAAAATTTATAATTCATTCTAGAAGATAGAACCCAACACATTTACGCGCAAAATTTCAACAAAAAATTTCTCGGGGTGTTACACACGCCCCAATCAATTTTAATCCCATAGCACACCTGAACACCGGGCCCACCCTCAAAATCGTGGTGTATCCGCCCAAATGGACACAAAAATTTAAACGGACCATACTGGGACGTTCCTCAACCTCCCTGACACTCCTCGATCGATTTTCATCCCTCAGCATGTTCAAACCCCGTGCCCACCCTCAAAATCATAGGCTATATCAATTTTGTTCGAAAATACCTCGTTCGCGCCATTTTGCCCGTTTGTCCACCCAAATGGCCAGGAAATATTAAAAGAACCACACAGGGATAATCCCCAACCTCCCTGGCATACCCCAGTTGATTTCGACACACAGCACGCGCTAACTCCAGGTACACCCCTAAAACCGTGGGCTATAGGACACCTATTTGGCCCAAAAATTCCCCGTTTGTGCCACTTCGCCCCTTTGTCAACCCAAATGGCCTCAAAAATATAAACGAACCACACTGGGATGATCATCAACCTCCCTGGAATGTAGTGGATGATTTTTGGCCCATATCACACCCAAACTCTGGGTCCACCCCTAAAACCGTGGGCAATAGCATACTGATTTAGCCTGAAAGTGCCTCATTTGCACCGTTTCACCCGTTTGTCCACCCAGATGGCCCTGACAATCTAAACAGACTACACTGGGATGATACCTAACCTCCCTGGCATTCTTCGATCGATTTTCAGCACACAGCACGCTCGGACCCTGGACCCACACCCAAAATTGTAGGCTATAACACATCGATTTTGTTTGAAAATGCCCCGTTCGCGCCAATTCACCCGTTTGTCCACCAAAATAACTACAAAAATTTAAACGGACCACACTAGGATGATCCCCAATCTCCCTGGCATGCCCAGGTCAACTTTTGGCCCATAAAATGCCCAAACCCCGAGCCCACCCCAAAAAACCATGGGCTATGGCACACCGATTTGGCCCGACAATGCCCTATTTGTGCCGTTTTGCCCGTCTGTCCACCCAAATGGTCAGGAATAATTAAAAAGACCAAATAGGGACGATCTTCAACTTCCTTCGCATGCCCCGGCCGATTTTTAGCCAACAGCACGCCCGGACCCTAGGCCAATCCCTAAGATCGTGGGCTATAGCACACCAATTTATCCCGAAAATGGCACACAAATAGCTTTGAAAATTCAAACGTAGCTAACTGGAATGATTCCCAACTTCCATGGCATGAATCGGTCAAATTTTGGATCACAGCATGCCCGAACCCTATCCCACCTCCAAAACCGTGGGTTATAGCACACCAATTTGGCTTGAAAATGCCCTATTTGTACCGTTTTGCCCGTTTGTTCACCCAAATAGCCATGAGAATTTAAACGAACCAAACTGAGATAATACCCAACTTCCCTGGAATGCCCTGGTCAATTGTCATCCCACAGCATGCCTGGACACTGAGCCTACCCCCAAAACCGTAGGCTATAACCCTTTTGTGCCTTTTCGCCCGTTTGTTATCCCAAATGGGCATAAAAATTTAAACGGACCACACTGGGATAATTACCAACCTCCCTAGCATGACTAGGTAAATTTTCAGATCACATCACGTCCGAACCCCGTGCCCACCCTTAAAACTGTAGGCTATAATGATTTTGCCCAAAAATGCTCTGTTCGCACCATTTTGCCTGTTTGTCCACCCAAATGGACACAAAATTTTAAACGAACCACACTGGGATAATCCCCAACCTCCCTGGCATGCCCCAGTTGATTTTAGCCCACAACACAATCGAACCCCAGGCCTACCCCCAAAACCGTGGGCTATAGCACACCTATTTGGCTCGAAAATTCCCCGTTTGTGCTGGTTCACCAATTTGACTACTCAAATGGCCACAAAAATTTAAACGGACCACACTGGGATGATCCCCAACCTCCTTGGAATGGACTGGATGATTTTTGGTCCACAACACACCCGAATCCTGGATCCACTCTTAAAACCGTGGGCTATAGCACTATGATTTAGCGTGAAAATGCCTCGTTCACACTGTTTCGCCACGATAATTTAAACAGACTACACTGGGATGATCCCCAACATCCCTGGCATTCCCCGGTCAAATTTCGGCCCACAGCATACTTGGACCTCGGGCCCACCCCCAAAACCGTGGGCTATAGCACCCCGATTTATCTTGAAAATGCTCGGTTCACACTGTTCTGCCCGTTTGTCAAGACAAATCGCTATGAAAATTTAAACGGACCATACTAGAATGATCTCCAACCTCCCTGGTATGCCCCAGTTAATTTTTGGCCCACAGCACGCCCTGTTCTTGTGTCCACACCCAAAACCGTGGGCTATTGAACATCGATTTGGCCTGAAAATGCCCTAATCATGGTGTTTTGACCGTTTGTCCACACAAATAGACACGAAAATTTAAACGAACCATACTGGGATGATCCCTAACATCCGTGGCATGCACCGGTCTATTTATGGCCCATAGTATGCCCAAAACCCGGGCACACTCTCGAAACCATGGGCTATAGCACACAGATTTGGCCTCAAAATGCCCCATTCATGCCGTTTCGCCTATTTTTCACCCAAATGACCACAAAAATTTAAACGGTTCTAACTGGGATGATCCCTAACCTCCCTAGTATGCCTCGGTCAATTTTTGGCCCACAGCATGCGTAGACCTCGAGCCCACCCCAAAACCATGGTCTATAGCACATCGATTTGACCTGAAAACTCCCCATCTGTGCCGTTTTGCCCGTTTGTCCAACCAAATAGCCATGAAAATTTATACGTACCATACTGGAATCATCCCCATCCTGCCTAGTATGCTCCAGTCTATTTTTGACCCATAGAATGCCCGAACCTCAGGCCCACCCCCAAAACCGTGGGCAATAGCTCACCGATTTTGTCTTAAAATTCCCCATTTATGCCGTTTTGCCCATCTATCCTCTCAAATGGCCATAAAAACTTATACGGACCACACTGGGATGATACCCAACCTCCCTAGCATGCCCTGATTGATTTTTGGTGCAAAGTACGCCTAGACCCTAGGCCCAACCCGAAAACCCTAGCACACCAATTTGGCCCAAAAATGCCCCGTTCGCGTTGTTTCAGCCGTTTGTCCACCCAAATGGCCAAGAAAATTTAAGCGGACCACACTGGGATGAACTCCAACCTCCCTAGCATGCCCCGGTCGATTTTCATCTCGTAATACGTCCGGAACTCGAGCCCATCCCCAAAATCGTGGGCTATAGCACACCGATTTGGCCCAAAAATGCTCCGTGCGTGCTGTTTCGTCAGTATTTCCACCAAAATGGCCAAAAAAATTAAACGAACCACACTGGGAAGATCCCCAATCTCCCTAGCATGCCCAGGTCAATTTTTGGACCACAGCATGCCCAAACCCTGGGACGACCCCCAAAATTATGGGCAATAGCACACCGATTTGGCCAGAAAATGTCTCCTTCGCACCGTTTGTCCATCCAAATGGCCATGAAAAATTAAATAAACTACACAGTGATGATTCTAAACTTCTCTGGCACGCCCTGGACAATTATTGGCCCACAGCACACCTGGACCCCGGGCCAACCCCTAAAACCGTGGGCTATAGCACACTGATTTGTTCTAAAAATGCGATACAAATAGCCATGAAAATATAAACGGACCATACTGAAATGATCCCCAACCTCCCTGCCATTCCTTGATCGATTTTTGGATCACAGCATGCCCAAACCCCAGGTCCACCCCCAAAACTGTGGGTTATAGCACACCAATTTTTCCTGAAAATGCACCATTTGTATCGTTTTGCCCGTTTGTCCACCCAAATAGCCACGAGAATTTAAATTGAGCAAACTGGGATGATACCCAACCTCCCTGGCAATCCTTGTTCGATTTTCTTCCAATAGCATGCCTGGAAACCGGGCTCACCCCCAAAAAATGTGGGCTATAGCACACCGATTTGGCCCGATAATGCCCCGTTCGCGCCATTTCACCCGTTTGTCCTTCCAAATGACAACAAAAATTCAAACTAACCACACAGGTCAATCCCTAACCTCCCTGGCATGCCTCGGTCAATTTTAGGCCCATAGCACGTTCGAACCCCGTTCCCACCCTCGAAACTGTGGGCTATAGCACACTGATTTGGTTTAAAATGACCCGTTCACGCCGTTTCGCCCGTTTGTCCACCTAAATGACCACAAAAATTTAAACAAAACACACTGGGATAATCCCCAACCTCCATGGCATGCCTCGATCAATTTTTGACCTTTGAAACGCCCGGACACTAGGCCCACCCCAAAAATCGTAGGCTATAGCCCACCAATTTGCCTCAAAAATGCCTCTTTCCCGCCGTTTGGCCTGTTTTTCCACCAAAATGGCCACAAAATTTTCAGTGGACCATAACGAAATGATCTCTAACCTCCCTGGTATTCCCCAATCGATTTAGGTGCGCATCATGTCCGAATTCAGGGCCCACTCCTAAAATCGTCGGCTATTACAAATCGATTTGTCCCAAAAATGCCCAGTTCACGCTGTTTTGCCCGTTTGTCCACCCAAATAGCCACAAAAATTTAAAAGGACCACACTAAGATGATCCCCAACCTCCCTAGCATGCCTCGGTTGATTTTTGGCCCACAGCATGCTCGAATCGCAGGCCCACCCCCAAAACCGTAGGCTATAGCACATCGATTTGTCCCAAAAATGCCACAAAAATAGCCATGAAAATTCAAATGAACCACTCTTGAATGATCCCCGACCTTTTTGGCATGCCCCGATCAATTTTAGGATCACAGCATGCCCAAACCCTAGGCCCACCTCAAAAATCGTGGGTTATAGCACACCAATTTAGTCTGAATATACCCCATTTGCAACGTTTTGCCCGTTTGTCCACCCCAATAGCTATGAGAATTTAAACAGACCAAACTGGGATGATACCCAACCTCCCTGACACGCTCCATTCTATTTTCATCCCACAGCACACCTGGACACCGGGCTCACCCCCAAAATCGTGGGCTATAGCACACTAATTTGGTTTGATAATACCCCATTCACGATATTATTCCCGTTTGTCCTCCCAAATGGATACAAAAATTTAAACGGACCACACAGGGAAAATCCTCAACCTCCCTGGCATTCCTTGGTCAATTTTCATCCCTCAGCGTGTTCAAACTCCGTGCTCACCCACGAAATTGTAGGCAATATCGATTTTGCCCGAAAATTTCTTGTTCGCCCCTTTTCGTCCGTTTGTCCACTCAAATGGCCACAAAATTTTAAAATAACCACACAGGTATAGTCCCCAACCTCCCTGGCATGCCCCGGTTGATTTCGGCCCACAGCACGCCCGGACTCCAGGCCTACCCCCAAAATCGTGGGCTATAGCACACCTATTTAGCCTGAAAATTCCCCATTCGCGCCACTACGCCCATTTATCAACCAAAAACGGACCACACTGGGATGATCCCCAATCTCCCTAGAAAGCACTGGATGATATTTGGCCCACATCCACTAAAACTCTGGGCCAACCCCTAAAACCGTGGGCTATGGCACACTGATTTAGCCTGAAAATGCCTCGTTCACGCCGTTTCACCTGTTTGTCCACCCAAATGGCCATGAGAATTAAAACGGAATATATTGGTATGATACCCAACCTCCCTAGTATGCCCCGATCAATTTTCAGCACACATCACGCTCGGACCCTGAGCCCACCCCTAAAACCGTGGGCTATAGCACATCGATTTTGTCTAAAAATGCCCCATTTGTGTCGTTTCGCCTGTTTGTCCACCCAGATGGCCACAAAAATTTAAACGGACTACACTGGGAAGATCCCTAGCCTCCTTAGCACTATCTGGTCGATTTTTAGCCCACAGTACATCCGGACCTAGAGCCCATCCCTGAAACCGTGGTCTATAGCATACCAATTTGGGTTGTTAATGCCCCGTTTGTGCCATTTTGCCCATTTGTCCACCAAAATGGCCACAAAATTTACACGGACTACACTGGGATGATCTCCAACCTCCCTGGCATGCCCAGGTCAATTTTTGGCCTATAAAATGCTCGAACCGCGGGCCCACCCCCAAAACTGTGGGCTATGGCACACCGATTTAGCCTGAGAACGACCCAATTGCACCGTTTTACCTGTCTGTCCACCCAAATGGCAAGGAAATATTAAGCAAACTATACAGAGACGATCCTCAACTTCCCTGGCATGCCCCGATCGATTTTTATCCTACAGCACGCCCAGGCCCCGGGCCAACCCCTAAATTCTTGGGCTATAGCACACCAATTTGTCCCTAAAATGGCACACAAATAGCTATGAAAATTTAAACGTACTACACTAGAATGATTCCCAACCTCCCTGGCATACCTCGGTTATATTTTGGATCATAGCATGCCCGGACCCTGGCCCACCTCCGAAACCGTGGGTTATAGCACTTCGATTTGGCCTGAAAATATCCCGTTTACATCGTTTTGCCCGTTTGTCCACCCAAATATCCACGAGAATTTAAACGGACAAAACTAGGATGATACCCAACCTCCTTAGCATGCCCCAGTCGAATATCGTCCCACAGCACGCCTGGACACCGAGCTCACCCCCAAAACCGTGGGCTGTAGCACACCGATTTAGCTCGATAATGCCCCTTTTACGCCATTTCACCCGTTTGTTCTCCCAAATGGCCATAAAAATTTAAACAGACCACAATGGGATGATTCATAACCTCCCTAGCACGGCTCCGTCAATTTTAAGCACACATCACGTCCGAACCCCGTGTCCACCCTCAAAGCCGTAGGCTTTATCGATTTTGCCCAAAAATACCCCGTTCGCGCCGTTTTACCCGTTTGTCCACCCAAATGCCACAAAATTTTAAACGAACTATATTGGGACAATTCCCAACCTCCCTGGCATGCCTCGATTCATTTCGTCCCGTAGAATGCCCAAACCCCGTTCGTGCTGCTTCACCCATTTGTCCACCCAAATAGATCCCTAATCTCCCTAGTATGCCCCGATTGATTTACTACCCACAGTACATTCGGACACCAGAACCACCCACGAGACCATGGGCTTTAGCACACTGCTTTGGATTGAAAACACCCCGTTTGAGTTGTATGTCCTATTTTTCCACCCAAATGGACACGAAACTTTAAATGGACTATACTAGGGTGATACCTAACCTTCCTGGCATGCCTCAATGAATTTTTGACCCACAGTACGCACATACCCTGAGCCCACACCAAAACCGTGGGCTCTAGCACACTGCTTTGGCTATAAAATACCCATTCATGCAGTATCGCTTGTTTGTCTACACAAATGGACACGAGACTTTAAACGGACCATACTGGGATAATCACCAACAACCCTATAATTTCTCGATTAATTTTTGACCCACAACACACCCATAGCATGAGCCGACCCCAAAACCATGGGCTATAGCACATAGATTTGGCCCAAAATTGCCTCGTTTGCGCTGTTTCACCCGTTTGTCCACCCAAATGGCCACAAAAATTTAAAAGGACCATACTGGGATGATACCCAATCTCCGTAGAATTCCCTGGTCAATTTTCTGCCCATAGCATGCCCGGACCCCCGGCCCACCCCTAAAATCGTGGGCTATAACACATTGATTTGGCCCAAAAATATTCTGTTCTCGGCGTTTCAACAGTTTGTCCACTCAAATAGCCATGAAAAAATAAATGGACCAAACTGGGATGATCCCCAACCTCCCTAGTATGCCCCGATCAATTTTTGGCCTACAGCACGCCCAGACCCCGGGCCCATCCTGAAACCGTGGGCTATAGCACATTGATTTGGCCTGAAATGCTCCGTTCGCATTATTTTGCAGGTTTGTTCACCCAAATGGCCACAAAAATTTAAATGGACCACACTGAGATAATTCCTAACCTCTTTAGCATGCCCTAGATAATTTTTGGCCCACTGAATGATCGGAACCCAGGACCACCCCAAAAAACATGGGCTATAGCACACCCATTTGGCCTGAAAATGTACCATTCAAATTGTTTTGCCCATTTGTACACCCAAATAACCACAAAAATTTAAACGGAACATACGTGAATGATCTCAAACCTCCCTGTCATGCCCATATCAATTTTTGGCCTACATCACGGCTGATCCCTAGGCCCACCCCAAAACTGTGAGCTATATACTAAGATTTGGCCTAAAAATTCCCTAGTCGCCCTGTTTGTCCACCCAAATGACCACAAAAATTTAACCAAACCATACTGGTATGATCCCCAATATCTCAGGCATTCCCCGGTTAATTTTTGGTCCACAGCACGCCTATACACCGAGCCCACCTCAAAATCGTGTCCTATAGCACACCGATTTTGCTAGAAAATGCCCTATTCATGTTGTTTTTCCCATTTGTCCACCCAAATAATCATGAAAATTTAAATAGACCACATTGGGATGAACCCCAACTTCCCTGGCATACCCTAGTTGATTTTTGGCCCACAGCTCGGACCCCGGGGCCACCCCAAAAATCGTGGTCTATAGCTAATCAATTTGGCCTAAAAATCCCTCGTTCATGTTGTTTGTCCACCCAAATGACCATAAAGATTCAAATGAATCACACTGGTATGATCCCCAACCCCCTGGCATGCCCGAGTTGATTTTCGGCCCACAGCACGCTCGGACTCCGGGTGCACCCCTGAAATTGTAAGCTATAGCACACCAATTTTGCTCGAAAATGCTCCGTTCGTGCCATTTCACCCGTTTGTCAACCCAAATGGCAACAAAAATTTAAATGAACCATACTGGGATGATCCAAAACCTCCTTAACACTTCTCGGTCAATTTTTAACCCATAACACGCTCGAACCCTAGGCCCACCCCTGAAACTGTAGGCTATAGCACACCAATTTTGACCAAAAATCACCCGTTCACGCCGTTTCAACATTTTATCTGTCTAAATAGCCACAAAATTTAAATGAACCACACTGGAATGATTCTCAACCTCTAGGTCATGCCCTGGTCAATTTTTAGCCCACAGCTTGCCTGGATCCAGGCTCACCCACAAAACCGTGGACTATAGCACACCGATTTAGCTCGAAAATGCCCTATTTGTGACGTTTTGCTCGTTAGTCCACCCAAATGGCCATGAAACTTTAAACAGACTACATTTAGATGATTCCCAACCTCGATGTCATTCCTCAGGGGATTTTCATCCCATAGCACTCCCGTACCC